>NC_039364.1:58590519-58600312 GCF_003573695.1 Papaver somniferum | reverse complement strand
AAAAAAAAAACTTGGGACATGGTCATCATTATGCTAGGTCTCTTGTCAAAAAAAAATGAAAGAAAAAGAAAAAAATAATAAAAAAAAGAGACAAGAAAAAAGTTCATTAGGTTCATCATAAGTTTTAATATTTTGTTTGTTTTCATTTTGTATTTACTTTATTTATTTTGCATTTAAAAAGTTAAAAAAAAAATGAAAAAAAAAAAGAAAAAAAAAAGAGTTCATTGTATTATATTTGGTTTGTTTAGTTCGTTTTTGGTTTTGTATTTATTCAATAAAGCCAATGGAAGAAGAAATATCCGTAATGAAGTTTCAAGCAATAAGGAATTAGAGGAAAGAATCACATTGTCAAGATTCTACGAAGTTCAAGAGTTATCATCAAGAGTTGAAGACCGAAGATGAAGATGAAGACACCGATTGAAGACCGAAGACCTTTCTATGGATGCTGTGAGAGTGGTGCTAACTGCACGCCGAACGGATAACGAGGTAAGTAAGCATATTCCCACCTTCGTTAAGTGGTTGATTTCCTTTTTTGGAGATCGTAAAAAAAAAGGTTTTCAAAATGAATAAAAGACAATTCGGAGGGTTTGGCCTTCCTACCATTCAAGGTGTCGCAGGATTCTCTCTTCATTCCTACCTGGACACATGTGTGACCCATAAAAAGTTATTTATTATAGAGAGCAACTTCATCAAACCCTTTCTTGTGAGGTAGAGTCGAGACTTTTGATCACTTCTAACCCGAATTTCTTTCGATAAGGGATGGTTATTTCTCTCTCAACTTTTAAGGATGAGATTGTGTTCATTTATGTGTCTAACTTCTTATGACTAGTGTGCAGAATCTCTATGTCTTCTTAGCGCGTTGGATGCTATGATTTCGGAGAACTAGTAAGTTGGTAAAATAGGTTTTGTGGGTATATCTCTTGTAAGCCCTCACGAGACTAAAACTCATCCACTAGGGACACCTAGGGGTTTAAAGGCCTGTTATTCATGCTAAGAGTAATTGTATCCTCGGCGACAGGGAGTTGTATGTATTTTAGAATTATTTTGTCTAATTTGCTAGAGGACTAGCAAAGTCTAAGTGTGGTGGAATTTGATAGGTGTCTAAAACACCTAATTTTATATCTAGTATTTATGCTTTCTTTGTTATTTTTCTTGTAAATTATGTATCTTATGTTTACTTTTGAGTTATCAGGTGCAATGGAGTCATTATGAGCAAAATATGGAAAAATCGTCTATTTGGAGCATAAAAGGAAAAAAGATTAATTCACATGCGAGTTACATTTGGATCCGGCTAGGTTGTGCAAGGAGGTGAATAATGAACTGTCAGTTCCCCATGACTGACAGTTGAGCACGAGATCGAATAGGCAGTCAGTTCTACGAAACTGACAGGCCAAATGACAGTTGCATAGCCCTTATCCGAGTTCTGGGTGCTTGAAGCAATTCTCATCATTACATAAACCTAAAATTGAGAGAAATGTCTTCTCAATCATTTTTGTGCGGTTGTGTTTTCTGAGTGTCTGAAAGTTAGAGAAAAACACAGAAAGAAGATGAAGATTTGCAGGGTTAAGGTGAAGATTCTAGGATGAAATTGATGAATCAGAACGAGAAGAGATGTTACTAAGCTTGAGAAGGAGAATAGTTGGAGTTTATATCGGTGGGGAGAAATCAGACAGAGATTGGAAATAGGGGTTTTGATAAGATCTGAGTTTGGTAACTAAATGAAGAATCCACGAAGTTTCAGATAATAGATGGATGGATACTCAAGGAATTGGGAGAAACAGTAGTGATGTTGGTTGAATTAAACAACCAAATGAAGAAATTAGTTGATTAGGGTTTGTTGCTCTGGAACTGCTGATGGTGGATGTGAACTTGGAGTATGGAAGAAGATGATGAATCTGTTAAATTTGTGTTGTCGTGTAAAGAAATTGCAGATGAAGTGTTGGTGGTTGTCAAGAAGATGGTTTCAGTGGATTCAAGTCACTACATGAACTACACATAATGGGCTGAGGCTTAGTTGGTGTTGAATGAAACTGAAGTATGATGTGCAGTGATATTGCAGTTGCAGGTATGGAGATGATGCTCAAATGGTAATAGAGAAAGAAGAGGAGATTCAAGGGTTTTAGGTTGAGAAGAATGGGGAGATGCTGCAATGCTGAGTGCACATCTGTAGGTACTGTTGCTGCCAGGAATTTCATGGGTTAGTGTTGAGACTGTTAAGGAGAACATGGAAGTCAGGTGGAATGAATGGCTTGGCATGAATTGAGTTGTTGTTGTTATGGTTCAAGGGCAGGAGTTGAAGCTTCAGTAAGGCACTGGTGGGATCTGAACTGAGAGAAGAACAGTTAAGAGAAGAGAAGAAGTTGCAGTGAACTGAACTGCAAATGATGCTAGTGTACGGATTGAGTCTGTGCAGTGCAGTATTTCAGGTCAAGAGTTTGTGTTGTTGCAATGTAAAGAATGGCCTGAACTGGGTTTCGCGACTGCAAGGAGTTAACTGGAGCTGTAAGAATATGAATTGCAGGTGATGCTTATCATGGCTATATGTTACTAGTGGTATTGAGGTTCAGATGGGATTTGAACTGAGTTTGTTGGTGGTGGCCTTGAGCTGAGAATAAGAGAAAAAATGACATCGGAGGTGCAGTTGTTGGTGAGCTACAGAATTGGATCTACAGCCAATGGATGGAAGGAATGATGTGGCCATATGAAGAGAAAGTGCAGAGAGACAATGGGTTATGTTTTGCTGGTGCCTGGAGTTTGTGTGTCGCAGCTAGGGATTGTTTGAGTTGAGTCGCAGAGAGGGAGCTGGTGAGAATTGAAGCTTCAGCTTGTTTTGAAATGCATTGCAGGGGAATGGAATTGAACTGGTTGCTATTGCAGTTGCAAGTTGGATGAGTGGTTGTGGAAGAAGTGCAGTGTTTGTGCTAAGAAGGGAATGTTGAATGATTTATTTGGTTTAGATGGGATGAATCTGGCTAGATGAATGTGCAGGGAAGGAGTTGAGATACATCCAGATGTATGTGGTGATAACTCAGGCTAAATTGCCTTGTCAGTTTCACAAAACTGACAGGCATATCAAGTAGTTGACTGATGGGCTTTTGAATTGGGCTGGCTCTAATTATTTTGGGCCAACATTCAGACAAGCAAGTAGATTTGGAAATCGTACAAGGCAGAGGAGGACTATAAAAGAAAGAGGGGGTTTATTCCCTAATCTTGTCTTTACTTCTACTTTTTTTCTAGGGTTTAGAAACATGAAAACTTTCCTTTTTCTTCTTGTTATGAACTCCATGAACATGAGCTAGATTATTATTATTGGTTATGGAATAATTGGATTTCACAAAATATGTTTTTTGATATGATAAATTAGTTTTGTCTCCATGCTTTATCGTTTATGATTCACTATTGATATTGTCTTATGATTTGAATACTTGTTTGATCGAGTCGCGAATCGGTTGATTTTGTGTTCTTCTCCATTGTTAGATTAGGATTTATTATACGCAAAAGTGATAGATTCCTGATTACAAGTAGCATAATTGTGATTATTGCGTGTAGTGATACATCCTAGTAGTCACATGTGAGTCATAACCTTTGTTAAATCGGGTTAGTGCTTTTACACGTTCGATTACTTTGATTGGCATGATTTCATAAAACTTAATGCATCTAGGGAATTGAACTTGATTAGTGCTTTTACACGTTAGGTTGTTCTCTTAGGTAGAATTCATATTCGCATCTTTTAATGTGTTTGTTGATGATAAGAGGAATTTAGCGGGATATTCTTGCGATCAAGGTATCCTAGGGCCTTTGATAAAAGTTGAGATTAAAATATTAATTCTAGTTATTATGTAGAAAACATGTTTGTGAATGAAGATGAAATATGTAACCAATACTATCACATCTTGATTTGTGTGCTTTATTTATTTGTTTGATTTTATTTAGTTTATTGTATAAAAATCAGAAAATCCCCCATTGTTATTTATAGGAAACCGAAGCATATTGACAACCTAAGTCCTCTCTGTGGGAACGATCCTTTCTTACCCTTGCTATATTATATATTTTGAGTAGTGAGAAAGTGTAATTTATTTTTTGACGCCTACGACATTGATCATTTGGCAAATCTTGTCTCATGTGCCTGTTCAAAAGAGACAAGATCATGAACATACATGCTTTAGAAAAGGGTGTTTTCTTAGGTTTGTTGTTTTCTGTCTATCAAATAAAAGAAAGAGTTATTATCGACAATTCTACTCTTCATAGGGTTCAGAGTTGAACGACCACGAACCTGTTTATTGGTTTCGAACCCTACATTCGTTTTTCCTCCTTGATATTCTTTGTATCTCAAGACTGTTTAATGAGATTGTGAATTCCATCCACAAAAATCAGTTGGTTATAACTGTTCTCAAAGCATCGTGTCTATGGAGAGAAAAGATGTCAACATGATTGTTAAATCTTCAATCAAGGAAAAAGAAAAATCTCCTACAACTCCATCCTTGAAAATAAAAAGGAGGAATACAAGAAAGTCAAAGGCTGTGCCTTCTAATTCTCAGAAGTTTTCCGATGTTCTTGATGAGTTGAAGGAAGTAAGAAAGGAGATTCGTGAAATAAGGGCTTTTGTGTCAAAGTCCTTAGAAATTCAGAGAGCCCTGGTACGACATAATCAGCCAAGACAGTTCGTTGATATAAACTCTTATCTTCGCGAACCGTATGTTCCAATGGTTGTTGACAACAAGGAGTTCGGGAATGATGCTGAATTTCTCAAAGGCATTGTCGCCTAGGATGTCTTCTTTTTGGATTAGTTGGAAGAATAACTAGTGCTTTGAATAGCGATGATTGTGACTACACATAGCTATTTTTGTTTTCATCTTCTTATGTTATTTTTTAGGTTTATTGGTTATTAAATTCTAAAAATATTTGGAGGATGATGTTATTGCAGTATGATCTTTATGATTTTATGATATTGCAATTTGTTTATGGGATATGTATTGTTTACGTCCGTGAACTTGAAGGTCCCATATTGCGGTCAAAAGTAAAGTCGTTCATGAATTTGTATTCGTATTGATGAAAGAACGAATGGACTTTTTGACAATTACAAAAGTTATGCCTATGCAGTCATGTATTTGATGGAAAATAGGATGATATCTTTTGTTTGACAAGGATAAAGTCTATTATATCGTTATGATGGAAAATATAATAGATCCTTGTATGTTATCCACGGTATTGATCTTCATTGATCCATCTTGTTATGTTTTACCGTGAAGGCTCTATTGAGTGTCTTATGTTGAGAATGATACAACTAAGTCGATTATTCTTATTGGCTTGTTGGTTGTTCCATAAGATGTTATATGTCGAGTATTAGGAACTAAATTAATCAACCAGTTTGGTTATATGTCGAGTACATGTACGGTTAAGGTTGTCATATTCTATGATGAACTTAGTCAGGGTTCCATAATTTCTCTTATGTTGAGCCAAAAATAATTCAATTGATTACTTCGGTGATTAGTTTGGTTGTTTGTATTCCAATTAGATTAATTATAGGTTCTCTTGTAATTAATCTAGTTGAGTTTTCATATATTCCACAAATTCTTGTGTTGAGTATATGAACGGCTATACTAATCATGTTTTATTGGTTAATGTAGTCATATATTCCGTAAGGTTTTCCTTATGTTGAGTATGTGAACGATTAAGTTAGTCATCTCTGTATGATTACCTTAGTCGTAGCTCCGTAAGTTTACTTATGTTGAGCACTTTCAATTAAATTGATCACTTTTGTGGTGTGATTTAGTTGCGTTTTCAATTGAATTAATCATGGGTTTACTTGTGATTAATTTGGTTGAGCTTTGGATATAGAAAATCATTCTTATGATTTTTGGTGTCCAATTAAAAAATCCTTCTTTTCCTTCGAAATTAAGGTCGCTCTTGTTGTTCTTTCGGGAATGACATAAAATGGGGGAGAGTTCTTTTTAACTTGTGCTTAATGGTAATATCTTGCGGGGTGTGCTGCTGTGGAATTTTATAGGGGTTATCTTGTATCTTAAAACTCCTTGATGAATGCATTTAGCTTCGGCTTTATGATTGCATCTAAATTAAGTTGGTATGTATTTTTCTTTTAGTCTATGAAATGTCTCTTGTGGAAATTTCATTATGATCCTATCAAATGGTAGATGAAAAATCAGTCGTTGCTCAGGCTCATGAACTTCAGAAAATAGCTCATGAAATTATGACGGAAGGTATGAAAACTTATGAACAATTTCAAGTATCTGTACTGATTGATAAATTACCCCCATCTTGGAAAGATTTTCGTAATACTTTGCGTCATAAAATTAAGGAATTTTCTCTTGAAAGTTTGATTTCTAAGCTCAGGGTTGAAGAGGAAGCACGGAAACAAGACAGAAAGGAAGAGATTCTTATCGTTTCCAGCAATAAGAATCAGACTCAACCGAGTTTGAAACCTAAGAAAAAACCGATGAAACCTGACTAGAACCAAAGGAAAGGAAAACCTAATCAAAACAAGAACTCACACCCATCAAGGAAATTTCAGAATTCTGATTCTGAGTTCCTTTGTTATGCCTGCGGTAAACCAAACCACATGGCTAGGGATTGCAGGAATAACAAAGGAAAGAATAATGCTCAAGCTAATGCTGCTGAAAGCGTTATAATTGTCATGGTTTCTGATCCAGAGATTCACATGGTTGGTGGAACCGATGGTTGGTGGATAGACAGTGATGCTTCGCGCCATTGTTGTTTTGATAGGTCCCTATTTAAGACCTGTGTAGAAATCAAGGATAAGAAAGTGTTATTGGGAGACTCCCATACCATTATTGTGAAAGGTTCTGGTACGGTAGAACTGAAGTTTACTTCTGGGAAGACAATTATTCTGAAAGATTTCCTCCACACTCCAGAAATGAGAAAGAATCTTGTTTCCGACTATCTTCTCAACAAGGCTGGGTTGTATCAAACTATTGGATCTGATGTTTACACAATTACTAAAAACAGAGTGTTTTTAGGAAAAGGTTATGCTGCTGATGGAATGTTTAAGCTTAATGTTGAAATGAATAAAATTGCATTTTCTTATTATATGGTGTGTACTTTTAATGTTTGGCATGCTAGACTTTGTCATGTGAACAGTAGATCAGCAGATACCATGAGCAAGCAAGGTCTTATTCCAAAAATATCCATGCATGATTTTGAAAAGTGTGAATCTTGTAGTCAAGCAAAAATAACCAAGAGTTCCCATAAATCTGTTGTTAGAGAATCTGAGCCTTTAGAGTTAGTGCATTCTGATTTGTGTGAATATGAAGGTATACTAACTAGAAATGGGAAAAGATATGTCATGACTTTTATTGATGATTACTCTGATTATACCTATGTTTACTTGCTAAGTCATAAGAATGAAGCTATTGAAAAATTTAAGGTTTTTATTGTTGAAGTTGAAAATCAATTTGGTAGGAAAATTAAGAGATTTCGTAGTGATAGAGGAACTGAATATGATTCTAAACCATTCACTGAAATTTATGAATCTTCTGGAATTATACATGAAAAAACTGCTCCTTATAACCCTGAAATGAATGGAAAAGCTGAAAGAAAGAATCGTACTTTTACTACTCTTGTGACTGCATGTTTGTTGAGTTCTGGTGCTGCCCCTCATTGGTGGGGAGAAATCTTGATGACTGTTTATTATGTTTTGAATCGTGTTACAAATTCAAAAAAAAAATATCACCTTATGAACTTTGGAAAAACAGAAAACCTAATGTTTCATATTTTAGAGTATGGGGTTGTTTGGCTTATGTTCGGATTCCTGATCCTAAAAGATCAAAGCTAGCTAGTAAAGCTTATGAATGTGTTTTTGTTGGGTATGCTCAAAACAGTAAAGCTTATAGATTTTTTGATCTGAATAATAAAGTTATTATTGAATCTATTGATGCTGATTTCTTTGAAGATAGATTTCCTTTTAAATATAGAATTAGTGGGGGTTCTCTACCTAGTACAAGTTCTGAACTTAGAATATAAGAACTTAAAACTACAGAAACTAGAGATGCTGAAATTGAACCTAGGCGTAGCAAAAGGGCTAGGATTGCGACAGACTATGGTTGTGATTTGAAGTTTATACCCTAGAGGAAGACCCTTCTAGTCTTCAAGAGGCACTTAACTCTCCTGAATCTGGTTTTTGGCAGGAAGCCACAGATAATTAAATGGACTCCCATAATCTTAATGGAACTTGGCACCTAGCAGACTTACCCCCTGGTTGCAAAGCAATAGGTTGTAAATGGGTACTTAAAAGGAAGTTGAACCCTGATGGTACAGTAGACAAACACAAAACTAGGTTGGTAGCTAAAGGATATAGGCAAAGAGAAGATGTAGATTTCTTTGATACTTATTCTCCTGTTACAAGATTGACTTATATTCGTGTTTTGATTGTTGTTGCTGTTGTGCATAATCTTGTTGTTCATCAAATGGATGTTAAAACAACTTTTTTGAATGGTGAATTAGAAGAAGAAATTTACATGGAACAACCTGAAGGTTTTGTTGTTCCTGGTCAAGAGCATAAAGTGTGTAAGTTAGATAAGTCACTGTATGGTCTGAAACAAGATCCTAAGCAATTGCATGAAAAATTTGATAACTTGATGATTTCACATGGTTTCAGAATTAATGAAAGTGACAAATGCATATACTATAAGTTTGAAAACAATGCATGCACCATGATTTGTTTGTATGTGGATGATTTGATGATTTTTGGTTCAAACTTGCATGTGGTTGAAGAAACTAAGGATATGCTTAAGTCTAACTTTGAAATGAAAGATTTGGGTGAAGCTAGTGTAATTCTGGGAAGTAAGATTACTAGAACTAATGATGGTATTTCTTTGGATCAGTCTCATTATATTGAAAAGATTTTAAAGAAGTACAACTATTTTGATTGTAAACATGTGAGTACTCCTTTTGATGCTAGTGTTAAACTGTTTAAGAATACTGGTGATAGCATTAGACAATCTGAATATGCTAGTATAATTGGTAGTCTTCGTTATGCAACTGATTGTACTAGACCAGACATTGCGTATGCAGTCGGGGTTTTATGAAGGTTTACCAGTTGTCCTGGTTTGGAACACTGGAATGCAGTTGAGAGGGTTATGCGGTATCTTAAAAAGACCGTTAACCTAGGGTTACACTACAAGAGGTTTCCTGCAGTCATTGAAGGATATTGCGATCCTGATTGGAACTCTCTTTCAGATGACTCCAAGGCCACTGGTGGATATTTGTTTAATATTGTTGGTGGCGCTGTGTCTTGGAAGTCAAAGAAACAGACAATTCTGGCTCAATCTACGATGGAGTCTGAATTGATAGCACTAGCAGCAGCTAGTGAAGAAGCAGGATGGTTGAGAAACTTGCTTTCTCAAATTCATGTATGGGATAGACCGATACCAGCTATTATGATCCATTGTGATAGTACCGCGGCTATTTCAAAAGTACATAACTGTTTTTATAACGGTAAGAATCGACAAATGCGTCGAAAGCACAGCACAGTTAGAGAGTTTCTCACAACTAGTGCTGTACGTGTTGATCATGTTAGGTCGGAAGAGAACTTAGCTGATTCTTTGACGAAAGGATTAGCTAGAGAAAAGGTATTATATACCTCAAAGGCATGGGACTTTTGCCCACTAGAAGTTGAGTCATTTTGTGATGGATACCCACCTAGAAATAGGTTCAAAGGGAATAACGATTCACAAATGATATGGAGATAGAATCATGCATCTTTCCCATGGCGTGATATCCTGAAGCGGGTTAAGGTTGAGTTCTTTAACTCTTAATG
>NC_039364.1:58590161-58590509 GCF_003573695.1 Papaver somniferum | reverse complement strand
TATGTTTACTTGCTAAGTCATAAGAATGAAGCTATTGAAAAATTTAAGGTTTTTATTGTTGAAGTTGAAAATCAATTTGGTAGGAAAATTAAGAGATTTCGTAGTGATAGAGGAACTGAATATGATTCTAAACCATTCACTGAAATTTATGAATCTTCTGGAATTATACATGAAAAAACTGCTCCTTATAACCCTGAAATGAATGGAAAAGCTGAAAGAAAGAATCGTACTTTTACTACTCTTGTGACTGCATGTTTGTTGAGTTCTGGTGCTGCCCCTCATTGGTGGGGAGAAATCTTGATGACTGTTTATTATGTTTTGAATCGTGTTACAAATTCAAAAAAAAAA
>NC_039364.1:58588562-58590151 GCF_003573695.1 Papaver somniferum | reverse complement strand
AAAGGCATGGGACTTTTGCCCACTAGAAGTTGAGTCATTTTGTGATGGATACCCACCTAGAAATAGGTTCAAAGGGAATAACGATTCACAAATGATATGGAGATAGAATCATGCATCTTTCCCATGGCGTGATATCCTGAAGCGGGTTAAGGTTGAGTTCTTTAACTCTTAATGCAGTCTATAGCTCTGTATAGATTGGGGTACCAAGCTACAGGAGTACCTTTGATAGACTCACCTATGTGAACGAGAAAGTGTGGCCGCTTTCTATGAGAACATGGGCAGTTCTCTAGAACATTCATTGAAACTGGGATAACCACAAGGCTGTAATGTGCTGGCATTTAGGAATTTAAACTTGGTATAGTTGTGTGTGTATTAAGTAACCTGTTCTCTCCATAGAGTTCAAAGACATGTGTTCACTCTATGTCAGAGTTCATAGAATTTAATACTATGTAAAGGTTCAAAATCGAAAGATACCTTTACTTATGCACATAACTATACGGATCTTGCTCAGTGTTTTTTAAAAAACATATAAGTGGGGGATTGTTGGGATATATGGTTTTTAAAAAAGAATTATTTTGTACATTTATATCAACAAATCAAGCTTGGCCCAGTGGTTAAGTGTTTTGGGTCTTGAGGGTGAGGTCTCAGGATCAAATCCCCCTACTGATTGGGTATATATTTATATATATATATCATTAGTCCGGAAGCGGGTCCTTGGGGGTCTTGGGAGGTCTCTTGAATTTGGAAAGTATTTTTTACTGTTTTTTTTTAATTCAAAACGTTTTTACAGGTTTTAATTACGGATTCAATTATATTTATTTTGGCATAAATTACTTGACCATTTTTGGACTGTTACACAGGATTTTATGGAGACAATTAAAACCAAAATTTATTTCCATTAATTTTGTCTTAATTGAGAAGGCTATAATAAGCCAGTTTTGAGAGGCAGAGTGGGAAGAGTTTTCCATAAACTGTTTTTGTGAATCAAGAGACCAAGTTTTTTTTTTGAGCAAGAATAAAAGAGTGAAAGTGATCGATTTCTCACTGTTTGCGTGAGAGATCGACGAGAGTTTTTTTTTTCTCGGCTGTTTTATCCTGGGGACGTTGTGACAAAGAGAGACTGCTTGCACAAAACTCAAGGCAAAGCCACGAAACGTCTTAAAGAGAGCAACCTGGTCGTGACTCAGCCGATACCTTGGATTTTGTGTTTAACCCTGGTTTTGCAGGTGTGAAATCGGTAATTGTTCCAAAAATTTTAAGACGCATCTTTCTGCCATGGAATCTGAAAAGAAAACCGTTGATGATATCAACAAGCCGTTCAAGTTTGAAGGACTTCATTTTAGAAGATGGAAGCTAAAGTTGTTTTTCTATCTCAAACTGATGAAGTTGCACATGATAGTGACCTCAATCAAACCAGCTAATCCACAAGATGCAGAAGCTGCGAAAAAAGCAACTCCAGCCGCAACAACTGCAACTCCTCAACCAACTGAAGAACCTGTTGAAATCCAAACTGCTGAAGAAAAACAAAAAGCCTATGAAAAATGGATTGATAATGACTTTGATTGCAAAAACTATATTCTGAATGCTTT
>NC_039364.1:58588192-58588552 GCF_003573695.1 Papaver somniferum | reverse complement strand
CTTTTTTGAATGGTGAATTAGAAGAAGAAATTTACATGGAACAACCTGAAGGTTTTGTTGTTCCTGGTCAAGAGCATAAAGTGTGTAAGTTAGATAAGTCACTGTATGGTCTGAAACAAGATCCTAAGCAATTGCATGAAAAATTTGATAACTTGATGATTTCACATGGTTTCAGAATTAATGAAAGTGACAAATGCATATACTATAAGTTTGAAAACAATGCATGCACCATGATTTGTTTGTATGTGGATGATTTGATGATTTTTGGTTCAAACTTGCATGTGGTTGAAGAAACTAAGGATATGCTTAAGTCTAACTTTGAAATGAAAGATTTGGGTGAAGCTAGTGTAATTCTGGGAA
>NC_039364.1:58587692-58588182 GCF_003573695.1 Papaver somniferum | reverse complement strand
CAACTCCAGCCGCAACAACTGCAACTCCTCAACCAACTGAAGAACCTGTTGAAATCCAAACTGCTGAAGAAAAACAAAAAGCCTATGAAAAATGGATTGATAATGACTTTGATTGCAAAAACTATATTCTGAATGCTTTGTCTGACGATCTTTATGAATACTACTCCATATTTGATACTGCTAAAGATGTGTGGGATGCCTTACAGAAAAATATGACACCGAAGAAGCTGGATCGAAGAAATATGATGTAAGCCGCTACCTGAGATATCAAATGGTGGATGAAAAATCAGTCGTTGCTCAGGCTCATGAACTTCAGAAAATAGCTCATGAAATTATGACAGAAGGTATGAAAACTGGTGAACAATTTCAAGTATCTGTACTGATTGATAAATTACCCCCATCTTGGAAAGATTTTCGTAATACTTTGCGTCATAAAATTAAGGAATTTTCTCTTGAAAGTTTGATTTCTAAGCTCAGGGTTGAAGAGGAA
>NC_039364.1:58587327-58587682 GCF_003573695.1 Papaver somniferum | reverse complement strand
TAAGATTACTAGAACTAATGATGGTATTTCTTTGGATCAGTCTCATTATATTGAAAAGATTTTAAAGAAGTACAACTATTTTGATTGTAAACATGTGAGTACTCCTTTTGATGCTAGTGTTAAACTGTTTAAGAATACTGGTGATAGCATTAGACAATCTGAATATGCTAGTATAATTGGTAGTCTTCGTTATGCAACTGATTGTACTAGACCAGACATTGCGTATGCAGTCGGGGTTTTATGAAGGTTTACCAGTTGTCCTGGTTTGGAACACTGGAATGCAGTTGAGAGGGTTATGCGGTATCTTAAAAAGACCGTTAACCTAGGGTTACACTACAAGAGGTTTCCTGCAGTC
>NC_039364.1:58538540-58587317 GCF_003573695.1 Papaver somniferum | reverse complement strand
TGAACAATTTCAAGTATCTGTACTGATTGATAAATTACCCCCATCTTGGAAAGATTTTCGTAATACTTTGCGTCATAAAATTAAGGAATTTTCTCTTGAAAGTTTGATTTCTAAGCTCAGGGTTGAAGAGGAATCACGGAAACAAGACAGAAAGGAAGAGATTCTTATCATTTCCAACAATAAGAATCAGACTCAACCGAGTTTAAAACCTAAGAAAAAACCAATGAAACCTGACCAGAACCAAAGGAAAGGAAAACCTAATCAAAACAAGAACCCACACCCATCAAGGAAATTTCAGAATTCTGATTCTGAGTTCCTTTGTTATGCCTGCGGTAAACCAAACCACATGGCTAGGGATTGCAGGAATAACAAAGGAAAGATTAATGCTCAAGGTAATGCTGCTGAAAGCGTTATAATTGTCATGGTTTCTGATCCAGAGATTCACATGGTTGGTGGAACCGATGGGTGGTGGATAGACAGTGGTGCTTCGCGCCATTGTTGTTTTGATAGGTCCCTATTTAAGACCTATGCAGAAATCAAGGATAAGAAAGTGTTGTTGGGAGACTCCCATACCACTATTGTGAAAGGTTCTGGTACGGTAGAACTGAAGTTTACTTCCGGGAAGACAATTATGCTGAAAGATTTCCTCCACACTACAGAAATGAGAAAGAATCTTGTTTCCGGCTATCTTCTCAACAAGGATGGGTTGTATCAAACTATTGGATCTGATGTTTACACAATTACTAAAAACAGAGTGTTTTTAGGAAAAGGTTATGCTGCTGATGGAATGTTTAAGCTTAATGTTGAAATGAATAAAATTGCATTTTCTTCTTATATGGTGTGTACTTTTAATGTTTGGCATGCTAGACTTTGTCATGTGAACACTAGATCAGTAGATACCATGAGCAAGCAAGGTCTTATTCCAAAAATATCCATGCATGATTTTGAAAAGTGTGAATCTTGTAGTCAAGCAAAAATAACCAAGAGTTCCCATAAATCTGTTGTTAGAGAATCTGAGCCTTTAGAGTTAGTGCATTCTGATTTGTGTGAATCTGAAGGTATACTAACTAGAAATGGAAAAAGATATGTCATGACTTTTATTGATGATTACTCTGATTATACTTATGTTTACTTGCTAAGTCATAAGAATGAAGCTATTGAAAAATTTAAGGTTTTTATTGTTGAAGTTGAAAATCAATTTGGTAGGAAAATTAAGAGATTTCGTAGTGATAGAGGAACTGAATATGATTCTAAACCATTCACTGAAATTTATGAATCTTCTGGAATTATACATGAAAAAACTGCTCCTTATAACCCTGAAATGAATGGAAAAGCTGAAAGAAAGAATCGTACTTTTACTACTCTTGTGACTGCATGTTTGTTGAGTTCTGGTGCTGCCCCTCATTGGTGGGGAGAAATCTTGATGACTGTTTATTATGTTTTGAATCGTGTTACAAATTCAAAAAAAAAAATATCACCTTATGAACTTTGGAAAAACAGAAAACCTAATGTTTCATATTTTAGAGTATGGGGTTGTTTGGCTTATGTTTGGATTCCTGATCCTAAAAGATCAAAGCTAGCTAGTAAAGCTTATGAATGTGTTTTTGTTGGGTATGCTCAAAACAGTAAAGCTTATAGATTTTTTGATCTGAATAATAAAGTTATTATTGAATCTATTGATGCTGATTTCTTTGAAGATAGATTTCCTTTTAAATATAGAATTAGTGGGGGTTCTCTATCTAGTACAAGTTCTGAACTTAGAATATAAGAACCTAAAACTGCAGAAACTAGAGATGCTGAAATTGAACCTAGGCGTAGCAAAAGGGCTAGGATTGCGACAGACTATGGTTGTGATTTGAATTTTATACCCTAGAGGAAGACCCTTCTAGTCTTCAAGAGGCACTTAACTCTCCTGAATCTGGTTTTTGGCAGGAAGCCATAGATAATTAAATGGACTGCCATAATCTTAATGGAACTTGGCACCTAGCAGACTTACCCCCTGGTTGCAAAGCAATAGGTTGTAAATGGGTACTTAAAAGGAAGTTGAACCCTGATGGTACAGTAGACAAACACAAAACTAGGTTGGTAGCTAAAGGATATAGGCAAAGAGAAGATGTAAATTTCTTTGATACTTATTCTCCTGTTAAAAGATTGACTTATATTCGTGTTTTGATTGTTGTTGCTGTTGTGCATAATCTTGTTGTTCATCAAATGGATGTTAAAACAGCTTTTTTGAATGGTGAATTAGAAGAAGAAATTTACATGGAACAACCTGAAGGTTTTGTTGTTCCTGGTCAAGAGCATAAAGTGTGTAAGTTAGATAAGTCACTGTATGGTCTGAAACAAGATCCTAAGCAATTGCATGAAAAATTTGATAACTTGATGATTTCACATGGTTTCAGAATTAATGAAAGTGACAAATGCATATACTATAAGTTTGAAAACAATGCATGCACCATGATTTGTTTGTATGTGGATGATTTGATGATTTTTGGTTCAAACTTGCATGTGGTTGAAGAAACTAAGGATATGCTTAAGTCTAACTTTGAAATGAAAGATTTGGGTGAAGCTAGTGTAATTCTGGGAATTAAGATTACTAGAACTAATGATGGTATTTCTTTGGATCAGTCTCATTATATTGAAAAGATTTTAAAGAAGTACAACTATTTTGATTGTAAACATGTGAGTACTCCTTTTGATGCTAGTGTTAAACTGTTTAAGAATACTGGTGATAGCATTAGACAATCTGAATATGCTAGTATAATTGGTAGTCTTCGTTATGCAACTGATTGTACTAGACCAGACATTGCGTATGCAGTCGGGGTTTTATGAAGGTTTACCAGTTGTCCTGGTTTGGAACACTGGAATGCAGTTGAGAGGGTTATGCGGTATCTTAAAAAGACCGTTAACCTAGGGTTACACTACAAGAGGTTTCCTGCAGTCCTTGAAGGATATTGCGATCCTGATTGGAACTCTCTTTCAGATGACTCCAAGGACACTAGTGAATATTTGTTTAATATTTTTGGTGGCGCTGTGTCTTGGAAGTCAAAGAAACAGACAATTCTGGCTCAATCTACGATGGAGTCTGAATTGATAGCACTAGCAGCAGCTAGTGAAGAAGCAGGATGGTTGAGAAACTTGCTTTCTCAAATTCATGTATGGGATAGACCGATACCAGCTATTATGATCCATTGTGATAGTACCGCGGCTATTGCAAAAGTACATAACTGTTTTTATAACGGTAAGAATCGACAAATGCGTCGAAAGCACAGCACAATTAGAGAGTTTCTCACAACTAGTGTTGTACGTGTTGATCATGTTAGGTCGGAAGAGAACTTAGCTGATTCTTTGACGAAAGGATTAGCTAGAGAAAAAGGTATTATATACCTCTAAAGGCATGGGACTTTTGCCCACTAGAAGTTGAGTCATTTTGTGATGGATACCCACCTAGAAATAGGTTCAAAGGGAATAACGATTCACAAATGATATGGAGATAGAATCATGCATCTTTCCCATGGCATGATATCCTGAAGTGGGTTAAGGTTGAGTTCTTTAACTCTTAATGAAGTCTATAGCTCTGTATAGAGTGGGGTACCAAGCTACATGAGTACCTTTAATAGACTCACCTATGTGAACGAGAAAGTGTGGCCGCTTTCTATGAGAACATGGCAGTTCTCTAGAACATTCATTGAAACTGGGATAAGCACAAGGTTGTAATGTGCTGGCATTTAGGACTTTACTCTTAGTATAGTTGCGTGTGTATTAAGTAACCTGTTCTCTCCATAGAGTTCAAAGACATGTGTTCACTCTACATCAGAGTTCAGAGAATTTAATACTATGTAAATGTTCAAAATCGAAAGATACCTTTACTTATGCACATAACTATACGGATCTTGTTCAGTGTTTTTTAAAAAACATATAAGTGGGGGACTGTTGGGATATATGGTTTTTTAAATGAATTATTTTGTACATTTATATCAACAATTCAAGCTTGGCCCAGTGGTTAAGTATTTTGGGCCTTGAGGGTGAGGTCTTAGGATCAAATCCCCTCCCTACTGATTGGGTATATATATATCATTAGTCCGGGAGCGGGGCCTTGGGGTCTTGGGAGGTATCTTGAATTTGGAAAGTATTTTTTACTGTTTTTTTTTTTAAAATTAAAAACGTTTTTACATGTTTTAATTACGGATTCAATTGTATTTATTTTGGCATAAATTACTTGACCGTTTTTGAACTGTTACACAGGATTTTATGGAGACAATTAAAACCAAAATTTGTTTCCATTAATTTTGTCTTAATTTAGAAGGCTATAATAAGCCAGTTTTGAGAGGCAGGGTGGGAAGAGTTTTCCATATACTGTTTTTGTTAATCAAGAGACCAAGTTTTTTTTGAGCAAGAATAAAAGAGTGAAAGTGATCGATTTCTCACTGTGTGCGTGAGAGCTCGACGAGAGTTTTTTTTTTCTCGGCTGTTTTATTCTGGGGACGTTGTGACAAAGAGAGACTGCTTGCACAAAACTCAAGGCAAAGCCACGAAACATATTAAAGAGAGCGATCTGGTCGTGACTCAGCCGATACCTTGGATTTTGTGTTTAACCCTTGTTTTGCAGGTGTGAAGTCTATAACTCTGTATAGAGTGGGGTACCAAGCTACATGAGTACCTTTGATAGACTCACCTATGTGAAAGAGAAAGTGTGGTCGCTTTCTATGAGAACATGGGCAGTTCTCTAGAACATTCATTGAAACTGGGATAAGCACAAGGCTGTAATGTGCTGGCATTTAGGACTTTACTCTTAGTATAGTTGCGTGTGTATTAAGTAACCCGTTCTCTCCATAGAGTTCAAAGACATGTGTTCACTCTATTTCAGAGTTCACGGAATTTAATACTAAGTAAAGGTTCAAAATCGAAAGATACCTTTACTTATGCACATAACTATACGTATCTTGTTCAGTGTTTTTTAAAAAAACATATAAGTGGGGGATTGTTGGGATATATGGTTTTTTAAAAAATTATTTTGTACATTTATATCAAAAATTCAAGCTTGGCCCAGTGGTTAAGTATTTTGGGCCTTGAGGGTGAGGTCTCAGGATCAAATCCCTCCCCCTACTGATTGGGTATATATATATATATCATTAGTCCGGGAGCGGGCCTTGGGGGTCTTGGGAGGTATCTTGAATTTGGAAAGTATTTTTTACTGTTTTTTTTTTAAAAAAAAATTCAAAATGTTTTTACAGGTTTTAATTACGGATTCAATTGTATTTATTTTGGCATAAATTACTTGACCGTTTTTGGACTGTTACACAGGATTTTATGGAGACAATTAAAACCAAAATTTATTTCCATTAATTTTGTCTTAATTGAGAAGGCTATAATAAGCCATTTTTGAGAGGCAGAGTGGGAAGAGTTTTCCATATATTATTTTTGTGAATCAAGAGACCAAGTTTTTTTTTTTTTGAGCAAGAATAAAAGAGTGAAAGTGATCGATTTCTCATTGTGTGCGTGAGAGATCGACGAGAGTTTTTTTTTCTCGGCTGTTTTATCTTGGGGACGTTGTGACAAAGAGAGACTGCTTGCACAAAACTCAAGGCAGAGCCACGAAACGTCTTAAAGAGAGCGACCTGGTCGTGACTCAGACGATACCTTGGATTTTGTGTTTAACCCTTGTTTTGCAGGTGTTAAATCGGTAATTGTTCCAACAGCAGAACCATAACAACTGTACATTGATAAGGAACAGAGAAAAAGGTTGGTTTTATTTTTGGAAAATTCGATAGTTAACGGGGTTAAGTAGCAAAGGACACATGGCGCTCTATAATTGGTAGGGACAGAGGAACATGTAACTTTGGGCACAAACGATCTACACCCCAATTTTCAACTCCTCATTTGCATATAAAATATTGACTTTCCTTTTTGCTTCAAAAACCTGGCGTTATTACCTTGTGCCCATAAATGAAATAAAATACCTTCATTAAACACGTCCATGCATATTAATATGGTAATATAATTTTATTTTTTCCAGCTCTGGATCTTTCACGTAATTAGTTCTCAAACTTGCGTTTTTATAAATTTGAGTCAATAACTACAAAATGACATCATCCCATTTTCCTACTTGCATCTTCTGCGCACCAAATGGGCTCGACCCACTAACTCGTACTGCATGAATTGTACTCAATTTCCCGGTTGGCCACGTTCGTTCATAGGTATCTTGAGATAATTGATTTTTCCTTCATTTTGTTGGCGAAGTCCGCGTTTCGGTCCAATTGAGCTTTATTCATTAAATTCTACAAAACTAAACAAAATCATTAAAAATGGCGTGGTTACACACTCATCAATCAACCCGAAAGTTCAGCACACCAATTAACAACAAGTTATCAATAAGCGTTATGTCGAATCTACGAAATTCAATTAAATAATCTATACTTCGTAATACAAATATATCAAAGTTGTGTAAAATAACTAGTATATACTTCCTTGAAATTTTAATCATAATGAAATGATCAAGTCACTAATACTAGAGATTCATTAATATACTTTGTATGTTATGTTTTAAATCCAAACTACTTGAAAAAAATATAGATAGAAATGGAACAAGTCATTTTTGTATTAATAACCTCGAACAGAAGGATGATGTGTTTGTTGATGCCGATACATCTTCAGGTTCTTCAGAGTAACATGAGCAAGTCTAAACATTTTTATTGTTCCTAGTCTAACTTAACAAAGTTGACTCTAATAATCTAATCAACTGGCTTCGGGTTTTGGAGCTAAAATCTGACAACCAAACTTGACATACCAATGCTTGGTGGGTTCAACCGAGCAATGCTCTAATATGCTATTATGTGTAACTAAGGGTGCACAGGAACCGAGCCGGACCGAGGAACCGTCCCGGAACCGGTGGAACCGTACCTGGTTTTGGACCGAACCGAGGTACAAGGTACATGTACCGGTCCGAAAAATAGGAACCGAGGTCTGGGAGGTACAGGTACACGGTCCCATATGAGTATCGTGCCGTACCGGACCGAAAGTCCCGAATGCTAACCATATTTCACTTGTCGCCTTGCTGTACAGTACCCCACACGTACCACTCCAATAACCGCATGCTAACCAGGTGTCCACAAATTAGGAAAGTTATGTGGGTTGTTTGTTCATTTAACACATCACTGTAACACCCGACGAGTCAACGATTAAGCCCTATCCTTTTTCTAAGAAACTCGTTCTTCTCCTTCTCTCTTTTTTCTTCTGAAATGTGAATCGGTGGTTCGCCACTCATGTTTATTGTTTTTCTTTTAATCAGTAAATTCAAAACTTACATTGTAGAGTGGTGATTAAAGTGGTTCAGAGAAGAAGTTCAGAATATTTACTTAAGTGCGATCCATTCAACATAAAGGAAGCTTCTTTTGATCCACTTAGGAATGTTGTTTATCCATTTCTTGAATAGATCATGATATAGGTTAGGGGTGTTTGATTATTGATTTTAATAAATGGGTTTGTGATTTTGATTATTGGATTGATGAAGAATGGGAGAAGAAGATTGGACGTCACTGCTTTAGACTTGGTTTTATCCCTGTAATTGAGGAGTTGAAAAAACATGAATGTGCGAAGAAATGTGCTATTTTTCGTCTGGAAATTACCGAATGGTACCGGTACCGTACCGGTCTCGTACCGGAACCGAATGGTACCGGAACCGAGGTACACGGTACCGGTACCGGTCCAAAATTTCAGAACCGATCCCTGGGAGGTACAGGTACTCGGCCTCGGCAAGAACCGAGCCGAACCGTACCGTGTGCACCCTTATGTGTAACTATGTAACTTGTAGGTGGAATTATCTTCCTCCACCACTTTGTAAATTTTACCATAATTAGTGAATGAATTTTCTCCCCTCTCGTTCAATGGAACGACCATATGTTACGTAATGTTTTAAAAGATCAAAAGGAGAAACAAATAGTGAAGAGTGTGACGAATCTAAGTTTTTGCACATATAATAATATTAATTTGAAATTTTGTACTGAACCGATGGAATGGTAGATTTCACTGATTTACTTATAAACACTGAATTTACTCCGTTTAAATACCACAAAACCTAATCGGAGACAGAAAGTGAGAATAGGAGATCATGACAATTATGATTTAAGGGAATCCAAAGATCTACTAAGCATATATAAAATTCAAAATATTGATGAAAGAGAGAGTTGTTAGGACACAATTGCAAGATATATTTTGTTCTTAAACTAGATGTTTTGGTTTTATAAATTTTTCTAGAATCTAGGGTTTGGTTTTGTACGAAAAGGGAAAGAAGTTGTATAAGAAAATGAAAAATAAAAAAAGAGAGAAAGCGGACTGGACTGGTCTGGTCTTCCTTGAGAAAACCCACGAAGCAAATTTGTCCGTCAAGGAACTGACAAGTTTGGAGAGATATGCTGAGCTAATTCAAGTGGTGTAACGCGACCCATTTACCTATTCCATTCTACCTTGGTCTGTGGTGATTTTTTGTGCTATTTGGCAAGCAGTTTACACGGAAACTTCTACAACTTGTTGGAATATGAAATACAATTATATAAGTGAGTCTATTTGAAGTCCAATAACCAAGTGACCTAGATAGGCGGTGTGTCAATCTCGTGAAGAGATTTATTTTATATGTCATTTCATCTCTCGAGAAGTTCAAGGTTAAACTTAACATAAACTTGATTAGAAAGAGTAAAATTTTGTTGTAACCCAAACTTCCTATTATAACTCAACTTATTATAGCAAAAAAAATTCTTAATATAATTACTACATTTAATATTAATTTTATTATAAAATACACCTCATATGAACTTTGTTTTTCGCATAAGAATATTTTTAAATAAGTATATGTTTTATAACTTTATTAAATAAGTATATGTTTTATAAGTATATTGAAAAAGCGGGGTCTAACAATACCACCCAATATTTCGCTTAGCAATCTGTATGGACTAACTTCGAAACACTTTCTAGAGAATCAACTAGATAGTCAGACTCAATCTAGGTAAAAGTATCTCAAGGAGTTAATATCTCTCTTGTTTTGATTCACTCAAGCTAATAGAAATCATCGAGTCTATAATCAAACACAAGGAATAACTTGGCCGGTACCAAATACCAATGTCCAAGGATCAATCAATATCAATCAACAACCAAAGGTCGGATTTGCTGATTGATTCAAACGCACAACCTGTATTATTTCAATTATATAAACAAATATAATGCGAAAATAGAAATAACACAGACACCAGAATTTTGTTAACGAGGAAACCGAAAATGCAGAAAAACCCCGGAACCTAGTCCAGATTGAATACACACTGTATTAAGCCGCTACAGACACTAGCCTACTCCAAGCTAACTTCAGACTGGACTATAGTTGAACCCCAATCAGTCTCCCACTGATCCAAGGTACAGTTGTACTCCCTACGCCTCTGATCCTAGCAGGATACTGCGCACTTGATTCCCTTAGCTGATCTCACCCACAACTAAGAGTTGCTACGACACAAAATCGCAGGCTTTAACAATAAACAAATCTGTCTCACACAGACAAGTCTATCAAAGGATCAATCTGTCTCCCACAGAAAAACCCTAAAAGTTTTTATTTCGTCTTTTGATAATAATCAAGGTGAAAATGAACCAATTGATAATCGGGTCTTATATTCCCGAAGAACAGCCTAGATTAATCAATCACCTCACAATAATCTTAATCGTATGGTAGAAAAACAAGATGTCGTGGAATCACAAACAATGAGACGAAGGTGTTTGTGATTACTTTTTATATCTTGCCTATCGGAGAATTCTCACGATCTCAAGCCAATCAATATGATTGTACTGTTACGATAGAAGGTGCAACATCAGATCATACAACTACGATAAAATTAGTATCGGTCTGGCTTCACAATCCCAATGAAGTCTTTAAGTCGTTAACCTAGTTTTAGAAGAATAAAACCAAAGGTTAAAGGAGAAACGACTCTAGCACGCAAACTAGTATCACACGTAAGGTGTGGGGATTAGTTTTTCACAATACTAGATGTCTCCTTTATATAGCCTTTCAAATCAGGGTTTTGCTTTAGTTACAAAGCAATCAATATTCACCGTTAGATGAAAACCTGATTTAGATTCAAGCTAATATTTCTCAACCGTTAGATAGAAAACTTAGTTTGTCATACACAAATGACTGTACGCTTCTAGGTTTTTTAACCGCACCCAAACGTGTACATTGTTGGTTCAATAATAGTCTACCCAAAGAGGTTAACCATATGAGTGTTTCATACCAACCATGTTCTTCTTCACCATAACTAGTTCAATTGACTCAAATGAACTAGTTAAGAGAGTTGTTCAATTGCAAGGAAATCTCATGTAACTACACAAGACACAATTGAAGCAAAGATGATTTGATTCACTCGAATCGGTTCATGAACTTTGATAGCCACAGTTTGCAAATGCATTCCTTAGTCTTTTAAGATTAAGTTCAGAAATCATCTTCAGATATATAACCTTCTCAAGTTCGCAGACTAGGTTCGCGGACTTAACACACTGGATAGAGTTTACAAACTCCAGCAGAAATTCTCGGGTTCGAGAACTACGCCGGTTCGCGGACTTGGCTCACGCAAGTAGTTTGTCAACTCCAGCAGAAATTCTCGGGTTTGATAACTTCGGAAGTTCGCGGACTGAGTTCGCGGACTTGGCACTTGCCATACTTCCGGTTCTCTTGATCAACAAAGTTCGAAAACTTCGGTTCAAGGAATCCATTGGTTATGTAATCTAAACTCTCATTCCAATCATTGAAACATTCTTAGAGGACGTTATATAGTTGTTACACTATTTCTCATCAAAATAATTTTCAAAGTGATTGAAACATTCATGACTTTCGTCACTAGGTAAAGATAAACTTGGTCGAAGCGAAAAGCTTACCAACACATATTTTGAGATATAGATAGGCGAGGTATACTCGGCTCGAAATACCAAATGTGTATGATCTAGTCTATATATATAGCATACGACTTTTGTCTCAAAGAATATGAGATATAATAGATAGACTTTTGAGTGACAGATAAGTTCAAGTCTCCACATACTTTTTTGTCGAGAAGTTCCACCGGTTCCTTGAGTAGATCTTCTACTTGTATGATGAATCTCCATGAAGTCCTTGAGCTCAACTTCACTTACTATCCTAGTCCGATACTTAGCTATAAGAGACTAGAAATCAAGACTTATAGTTTTGATCACTAACATTTACAAACATGCTTGAGATAGCAACGCATGCGAGTTTGACCGAGCAGTGCTCTAACAATCTCCCCCTTTGTCAATTTTAGTGACAAAACTATCAATACATATGAAATACAAAAAAGATAATGAAACTTTAGTATCTCCTATTCCACATGTCTAATCTTCAACATTCCTCGAAATCTTCGTCACTTCCAAGTACTCCAATGATCCCAAAGGTTGTAAGTTTAGCATCACCGTTGTTGAAGATCCGTAGCTATAACAATGAGAAAGCATCGGTCTCGATCATTGTTATACAGTGTCAAAGTCCAATTGTATCGGAACTTCAACAATAATACTATGGTGATATGTATCAGTCCCCCTTAGTCAATACTCCATCTCACATGAAAACCACTCCCCCTTACACAATGATCCGAAAACCATATGTATTTGTAGTGTGAACTACATATTAATTCTCCCTCTTTTTGTCAATAAAATTGGCAAAGGTACAAGAACGAGATCATAATGAAATTTCCATAAGAGACATTTCATGACTGAGAGAAAGAAACACACATCATCTTATTTAGATGCAATCATATAGCCGAAGCTAACAGCATTCATCAAGGAGTTTACAGATACAAGATAACCCCTCTAACATTCCACAGCCGCACACCCCTCAAGATATGACCATTAAGCACAAGTTCAAAAGAACTCTCCCCCATTTGATGTCATTCTCAAGGGAACAACAACGAGCGACCTTAATTTCAAGAGAAACGAAGGATTTTATTGGACACCAAAATCATGAGAATGATTTTTATATCCAAAACTCAATCAAATTATTCATAAGTAAACCCATGAATAATCTAATTGGAATACATAATCAAATTAACCACAAAGATGATCAATTTAGTTCATTGTGGTCAACATAAGTAAACTTACGGAGCAACGACTAACATAACCATTAGAAAATGATTAAGATATCCGTTCATATACTCAACACAAGAAAAATTCATGGAATACATGAAAACTCAACTAGACTAATTACAAGAGATCCCATAATTAATCTAATTGGAATACACAATCAAACTAATCACAAATGTAATCAATTTAATTGTAATTTGTTTTGCTCGACATAAGAGAACTTACGGAGCAATAACTAAATAACCAAACAAGATGATTAATTTAGTTCACAAATGCTCAACATAAAGTATCTTACGGAACAACCAACCAAGCTAATAAAAAATTAATCAACTTAGTCGTATCGTGCTCAACGTAAGACACATTACGGAGCCTCACGGTAATACAAAAATGATGGATCAATGAAGATTTATACCGTGGAATACACAAGGATTCATTCTATCTTCCATCACTATTTGCATAACGATATTTAATAGACATAATCCTTAGATACAAAAGATTTTAACCTATCTTCCGTCAAGGGTTGAAAATATAGGCTTAACTTTTGTATATGTCAAAAGTCTATTCATTCTTAAACCAATACATGAATACCGATCGTGAACGACTTTACTTTTGACAAAATATGGGACAACAAAGTTCACGGAGGTAAACACAAATATCCCATAACAAGTTGCAATATAAAAAAATCAAAAATATTGCAAACCATCATCCTCCAAATAGTTTTAGAATTTTAAACCAAAAAACCTAAAAACAAGAAGATGAAAATAATAGTTATGTGTAGTCATAATCATCGCTATTCAAAGCACTAGTTATTCTTCCAACTAAGCCAAAAAGAAGTCATAGTAGGCAACAATAGTAAATCAACAATCTAAAGGAAAACATACTCCAGTACACTTTCCGAACACGAACTAAGATCATATGGACGGTTCAGGAACTACACGAGTCATGGGGTCTTTGAGCTTGTGAAAGACAACATTCATTGCAACATCGGAGTGGTGATTCTCTTTGCGAAGATCATTGATGCATGAATTTATGAGACCAAGGTCAGTAGTAACCTTTTTCAACTCAGTTTTCAAAGCATCAAGGTTTTTCAGAGTAGCAATGAGCTCTTGTTTTGCTTATCCAAAATACTTAAGAAATTCGTGAACAACTTCAGCAGAAATCATATCATCCTTTTCAGCATCCTCATGGACATAGGCAAAGTAACATGAAGCATTGGGATGATCTTCGTCTACAAGAGTTCTTTTCTTCTTAGACTCGACAACAACTTCTTTGTCAAGGAATCCTCTTGCAAAACCACCATAGCAAGATGAAGAAGAAAACATACTTGATAACCCAGAAACCAACCTAGAGTATGCGTACGTGACTTTTGAAACTCACAAGTTGGTATATAAGGGTCTCTTAGAGAAGATATTCTAGGGTTTTCTTAACAGTTGACTCGTGCCAGAACACGGGTATCCGTTCGAGTACAACATGACCCAGAAAAAGAAACCCAACAAAAATAAAAAATAAAAACATGGCTTTTTAAAAAAAAAACTTTTGAACCTGGATGTAGCAAGAACCAAGATTCAACGGAGGAGTTCCTAAAGAAAATGAGAAGTAACTTTAGACCAAAACAATACTCTAGGCACAGCAAGTCTGCAATCGTTTCGCTATGGACGATAAGAAGATAGCTCAACTTAACAGATGCGCATGCCAAAAGTATACTTGAATATCAACACATCTTACTCAACATGGTTTTTATGAGTAAGCTCTTTAAACCTTGTGATTAATTAGTACAGGTATGAGCAATATGCTCATCAAGAGATTTGTGTTTGTGTACAAGTTTCTTTTTCCTTCCGAGACGTTTAAATGATCCCTTGTTATGTGAGAAATTATCATAAAACTTACTGTCATCAAAATACGAGACATAGTTTTAGTTCTTACCAGAAGAATTTTGATTTGATGAGGAAGACAACCTGTTGACGAATTCTTTATACCCTTCAATTATCTTCTTCATATTATCTCTCAATTCATCAATATTTCTTCTTTCATCTAAACTTTCTTTCTCAACAGGGGCAATGTTATTTTCAGAGATCATCACACGATCTTCCTTTAGATGATGTTTATTCAGATGTCTGTTTTGTTCTCGAGTGTTTGAGGAACTCATTGAACTGACTTTCCTGGTAACATACACAGGGTAGGTACGAAAACCAATTGGTTTAGACATACAAATGTCAGTTACACATTTAAGAATCAAATCTAAGGTATGTTGAAGTTGAAACCAAGGAGTTTTCTTCAACTTAGAGGTTCCCTTTTGTTTCACCGAACTCTTTGTTTCACAAACAAGACATAATTTCTGATCATCAGAATGATTAGATAGTTCAGCCTTAAAACGATCATTAGAAGATTTCCTCCCTTCATTTGATGTGTAACCATTTTGATTGATGGTGACTCCAGGCACATTCGTTTTACAAGAAGGGGTTTCTGTTTTTGCTTCTGAACATGAACCATCTTTTGTGTCATGAGTACTTGGTATATTAGATTGCTTTGAGCATCCTTGAATGGAGAGTTTACTCAAGCGATGTTCAATTTCCAAGGCATCTTTTCTGAGACTAGCTTCAAGAGACGTACACGATGACTGAACATCAGAGTTTCCTTTGGATTTGCAATCTTTTATTACACCAAGTAGAACATCGACATGATGTTTTAACCGATTAAATCTAGCAAGGTTTAGAATCAATTGACTCTCTTCAGTTGTTTCCCGTTCAATTGAAGGGTTATCGGAAAAACACATGTCGGTGTTAGTCTGTCTTGTCAATGTGGAAGGTTTATCTAAGTACAAAATAGTACAACCCTTCTTTTTAGAATTAGACAAGATAGAACTCTTATTTCTGGTATTGCGTTTATCAGAGATAGTACTCTTATCCATAGAGTCAGATCACTACAAACACAGACTTGTGAGGTCTTAACGTGTTTTCCTGCTCTGATACCAATTGAAAAGGCGTGGGTCTAACAACACCACCCAATATTTCTCTTAGAAATCTGTATGGACTAACTCCGAAACACTTTCTAGAGAATCAACTAGACAGTCAGACTCAATCTAGGTAAAAGTATCTCAAGGAGTTAATATCTCTCTCTTGTTTTGATTCACTCAAGCTAATAGAAATTAGCGAGTCTATAATCAAACACAAGGAATAACTTGGACGGTACCAAAGACCAATGTCCAAGGATCAATCAATATCAATCAACAACCAAAGGTCGGATTTCCAATTGATTGATTCAAACGCACAACCTGTATTATTTCAATTATATAAACAAATATAATGCGAAAATAGAAATAACACAGACACCAGAATTTTGTTAACGAGGAAACCGCAAATGCAGAAAAACCCTGGGACCTAGTCCAGATTGAATACACACTGTATTAAGCCGCTACAGACTCTAGCCTACTCCAAGCTAACTTCGGACTGGACTATAGTTGAACCCCAATCAGTCTCTCACTGATCCAAGGTACAGTTGTACTCCCTACGCCTCTGATCCCAGCAGGATACTGCTCACTTGATTCCCTTAGCTGATCTCACCCACAACTAAGAGTTGCTACGACCCAAAATCGCAGGTTTTAACAGTGAACAAATTTGTCTCGCACACACAAGTCTATCAAAGGATCAATCTGTCTTCCACAGAAAAACCCTAAAAGTTTTTGTTTCTTCTTTTGATAATAATCAAGGTGAACAGGAACCAATTGATAATCGGGTCTTATATTCCCGAAGAACAGCCTACATTAATCAATCACCTCACAACAATCTTAATCGTATGGTAGCTAAACAAGATGTCGTGGAACCACAAACAATGAGATGAAGGTGTTTGTGATTACTTTTTATATCTTGCCTATCAGAGAACTCTCACGATCTCAAGCCAATCAATATGATTGTACTGTTACGATAGAAGATGCAAGATCAGATCACACAACTACGATAAAAGTAGTATCGGTATGGATTCGCAATCCCAATGAAGTCTTTAAGTCGTTAACCTGGTTTTAGAAGAAGAAAACCAAAGGTTAAAGGAGAAACGACTCTTGCACACAAACTAGTATCACACGTAAGGTGTGGGGATTAGTTTTGCACAATACTAGATGTGTCCTTTAAATAGCCTTTCAAATCAGGGTTTTGCCTTAGTTACAAAGCAATCAATATTCACCGTTAGATGAAAACCTGATTTAGATTCAAGTTAATATTTCTCAACCATTATATTGAAAACTTAGCTTGTCATACACAAATGACTGTATGCTTCTAGGTTTGTTAACCACACCCAAATGTGTACATTGTTGGTTCAAAAATAGTCTACCCAAAGAGGTTAAGCATATGAGCGTTTCATACCAGCCATGTTCTTATTCACCGTAACTAGTTCAATTGACTCAAATGAACTAGTTAAGAGAGTTGTTCAATTGCAAGGAAATCTCATGTAACTACACAAGACACAATTGAAGCAAAGATGATTTGATTCACTCAAATCGGTTCATGAACTTTAATAGCCACAGTTTGCAAATGCATTCCTTAGTCTTTTAATATTAAGTTCAGAAGTCATCTTTAGATATATAACCTTCTCAAGTTCGCAGACTAGGTTCGCGGACTTAAGACACCGGATAGAGTTTACAAACTCCAGCAGAAATTCTTGGGTTCGAGAACTACGTCTTTTCGCGGACTTGGCTCACGCAAGTAGTTTGTCAACTCCAGTAGAAATTCTCGGGTTTGAGAACTTCAGCAGTTCGCGGACTGAGTTCGCTGATCGCTGTCGTATGCGCCAAAAATAATTTCACTTTCTTACTCAATTAAATTTAAATTAAGTATGTGGTAAGAAGGAGTTTGTTCCCACAGAGAGGCTTTTGTTGTTATATAATTTCAATTTCTTAGTAACAAAGGGGGGATTTTTATTTTATCTAAGCAATAAAATAGAGCAAAGCAAATAAAATAATTTGAATAATTAATAAAGAGAAGATATTGGTCACGGGATAATATCATTCACAAACATGTATTTTCATCAATGACTAGAATTGGAATTTTAATCTCCCATTTACTAAAAGTCATAGGATATCTTGATCGCAAGTGTATCCCGCTAATTCCCCGATTTCATCACAACCACATTAAAAGATTCATATATGACTTCTTCCTAGAAAGCAACCTAAAGTGTAAAAGAACAATTAAGTTTAACTCCCTAAAAGCTTTAAGTTTTATGGAATAAGACTAATAAGGTAATCAAACGTGTAAAAGCACTAATTCGATTTAACCAAGGTTATGATTCATTTGTGACTAGTAGGATATATCACTACAAGCACTACCCACAATTATGCTACTTAGAATCAGGGATGAACAACTTTTTCGTATTGAAAACCCTAATATAGCTTTAGAAATGAATGCAAATCGGATTGATTCCGGACTCAACCAAACAAACAATCAAATCATATAACAATATAAACCATGAATCATAAACAATAAAGTTGAGACAAAAATAATTCATTGAATCAAATATCATTTGTGAAATCCACTTTATCCCATAACCAATAATAATGTTTAGTTACTCATAGCAATGGAGTTCATCATAATCATTTTCATAAAATAAAGAAATGAAAAATATACGAAAGCAAACTCTAGTAGAATCGTCGCTCTCCTCCAAAACTGCAAGTTGAAAAATACGTGATCCCCAAAGTTGTAGAAAACTTTCCTTTTTGTAGCTCTTCTTAGGTCAAGTCTTCAAAAGATTAAGTCCAATCTCCAAAGTCCAATAACAAGATATCCACCAAGCCCATATGTGAGGAGTACCCAAGTGAAAATATGTCCCAAAAGAGGTCACCGGAAAACTGGTACATGTGCCTGAAGTTGGCCGGAAAATTGACCGAAAAAGTGTCTCAGGTGACCGGCAAAGTCCACCCGGTCACCGGTCAAACATGCTAACTCGGGAAGCCAACTGAGTCAACTCTCAGTCAGTCAACTCAGTTGAGTCAGGGGATTAGTCAGAAGCTGGGTTGAATGAGTCAGGGTCTAACTAGCCTTGACCTGAACCATTGCAGGGCTTGAAGTTGTGCTCCACCATCATTGTGCTTCACCAGTGCAAATCCATCCACTATGACTGTTCATCCTGCAACTGGTACTGCATCACAACTCTAACATATAGCTGCATCTGCACTAGCTCACCAACAGACATCCTGCAATATCTTGCTCAATCTCAGCTTTCTTCCAGCACCAACACTGTTGTTGCAGCCATCAGAACCCATTAAGATCATTATTCCTAGCCAGCACCTACTGAAACTCCTGTTCCTTGTATCTGCTCAACATCTCATGCTCTAAAACCACTACAAGCTCAACAAGTCTCAATTCCACTGCCATTGTAGTAACGTCAGTTCATCCACACATACCCAGCACACTGACATCTTAACCTGCAACTGCATCTTCTCAGTCTAGTCTTGCTTCAGCTTCAACTCTGTTGCAGCACAACAACTCCAATACCTCGACACAAATCCAACCACCATTATATTACCGCTGCACCTGCAATTTCTTGCAACAACAGCAACTTAATTATGCCAATGCAATAATCCTACACATTCATCTATAGAACTAGCAGCATCAGCTCGACTTCAGTTCATACAACCCTTCAGCCAAACCACCAGCACTTTCCATCTACTCTCTGAATTCAGTTCTAGACTGCAACTTCACATACAACCTCAACATCAAACACAGTCTAATCCACTTCCATTTAAGCTCCACATGCTTATCACTCAATTGCAACCAAATTTCAATGTCATTCCCTGTAATTTCAGCCCACTAATCTTCATAACAACACATAAATTGAGCCATTCCTCCATAACCTGCACCTTCTTGCAACCTGCCATCACCTGCAACCACTGCACTTTCTTCTTGTCTCAGTTGCAATTGCAGCTGCAAAACTCATCCAACAGCAACAACTGCCATTTGAATTGCAGCTCATCATAAATCCATGAGTACCGACAAAACTGCAACAACACTACTGCACTCTGTGATACTCAGCACATTATACTTCATAACCACCATAACAGCCAACACACGCAGCTCAGTTTCACACACTCATTCACTCAACAAACCTTCAGTTCTTGGTTTCTGCAATCAAACCACCAGATCAATTGCTTCACAACTCCTGTCACATCTCAGATTCATCTCCAACTCACATATAGCTCCTTCTTCCCTGTAATTCAACCAACACCACAACGGCAGCATCACATCCTCAGCTGCATTCTCGAACAATTTCTATGCTTAAAATCCAACTCCATCATCAACACATATTTGACATAATTCTTGACCAAATCATCATAAATTCTAGTCTATCTGCTGCCATCTTGGAATCAAAGACAACCCCATGTTTTTAAACTTTCTCAACACTACAGACCCGTCTTCTAAATCACACCAGGACTCATCCTCGACCTGAATTCTTCTGGTTCTTCTCTTAAATCAAAACCCTAACTGTAAATAAGAATCCAGAAAACATCACAGATCCATTACTCTAGTTACTTCATCTAAATCTTCACGAATTCTTCCATCGAACCCTAATCGATCCCCACTCTCATCTCTGAACATGTTTGAATTTCTTCCTTAAACTCCAACAGCAACAGATTCTCCATCAAACCCTTTTGAAATCAGTTGACATCTTCAACATTTCTTCCATCTAAGCAGATTCCAACACAAACCCTAAACTGAAATCTTGATTCGTCACCTGTGTAAGCTTTTACCAGCAGATGAATCTCTTGATTTTACATCGGCAACCTCCAATTTCTTCTTTTAATGGTTGCAGTTCTTCCTTGATTTCTTCTTCATTAAACATCACCATTTCCTGAATCGACTGCACTTTAATCTTCATTACCTGCTCAGCTCAAGACCCCTTCGAATTCTCTGAGTTTCTACTCTTAATTTCTTTCTATCTATTTTGGAGTAACAACAGCAGCAGCCGCTGCCTCTTCTCCTTCTAAACTTCAGGGAAGTGTAATAAAAATGATTGACTGAGAGAAAGAGAACTCTCGATTTAGGGTTGTGCATGCTAGTGGATATTTCCACCCTTGTACGGTAGAGAAGGGCCAACCTCAAATAATTTGGCCTGTCAGTTATGAGAAACTGACAGTTCATTCTTCACCTCCTCCTTGTGCAACCTAGCATGCTCCAAGTATGACTGGCCTGTGAATCAACCTTTTTGGCCTTTACGTTCGAAATGGGCGTTTCCTCCTTATTTTGCTCATAATGACTCCATTACACCTAATAGACTCAAAAACAAACATAAGATACATAATTTATAAGAAAACTTAGCAAAGAAAGCATAAATACTAGATATAAAAGTGGGTGTTTTACAACACCTATCATTCGCGGACTTGGCACTTGCCATACTTCCGGTTGTCTTGATCAACAAAGTTCGAAAACTTCGGGTTCAAGGAATCCATTGGTTATGTAATCTAAACTCTCATTCCAATCATTGAAACATTCTTAGAGGACGTTATATAGTTGTTATACTATTTCTCGTCAAAACAATTTTCAAAGTGATCGAAACATTCATGACTTTCGTCACTAGGTAAAGATAAACTTGGTCGAAGCGAAAAGCTTACCAACACATATTTCGAGATATAGATAGGCGAGGTATACTCGGCTCGAAATACCAAATGTGTATGATCTAGTCTATATATATAGCATACGATTTTTGTCTCAAAGAGTAGGAGATAGAATAGATAGACTTTTGAGTGACAGATAAGTTCAAGTCTCCACATACCTTTTTGTCGAGAAGTTCCACCGGTTCCTTGAGTAGATATTCTACTTGTATGATGAATCTCCATGAATTCCTTGAGCTCAACTACACTTACTATCCTAGTCCGAGACTTAGCTATAAGAGATTAGAAATCAAGACTTATAGTTTTGATCACTAATATTGACAAACATGCTTGAGATAGCAACGCATGCGAGTTTGACCGAGCAGTGCTCTAACATATATAACTTTAAATAAGCATAAGATTAAACTTTAAATAAGTAAATGTTTTATAAATACATTATATCTAGTATGTCATAACAAGTATATAATATGATAAACATTTTAAAACTTTATGTAAATACATTATATGTGCATGTCTATATATCCTAAAACACTTGTTGATGCAAAACAATCACTTATAAATCTTGATTAACATGGCGATGACCCCAAGACTAAGAAGAAGATTATCTAAAATTGTTGTTTAGGTAGTTTCCATTTGCAAGGTTTTTGATAGGCACATTTTTGTGTCTTATATAATCTCAATTGTATATATTATTAGTGCTCGATTTTATATTTATTATGGCTTTTTATGTATCTGTAGGTATTTTTGGAGAAATAAGCTTTTGCGGCATAATTGGCTAAAAAAGTGGTTTTTGCGCTCGTGGGAGAAAATTACTATACAGACTCTCACTTTGGATAAGGGGTGACCCATTTCCAGGCGTCTGCTAAAGGGAGACCAGCCACGGATAAGGGGCAGTCATCTTCAAGAATTCAAAATATGCTTTTTGGCGAGAAAACAAGTTCACTCACTGGCAGAGTTGGATTCGACTTTTGGACGTGTCTGACAGAGATTCAACCACGAAGCTTGTTTGGGTTTACTCCCTAGGCCTAAACAGGCCTGGTGAAGTCTTTGAATTGCACCCAAATTGGCTAGAAACAGAGTTGGATCTAAACAGGGAAAGTATTTTTACACGGACCTTATTGAGCTTATTTTTAGAAGTTCTAGAGAGACTAAAGACCTAAAACTCTTTCCAAAGATACATATCTATGTAACGAAGAGTTTGAGACAATCGGGAAAGCTCAGAAACGCGTGGAACGAATTAGAGAAGAGATTATTTCCGTAACTTCCAAGGAAGGAAAGAAGAGATTTCGAGGAGTTTTGGGGAGATTAAATCGCTCTGTTGGCTATATATAAGTTTCTGGGAGTTCAAGGGAGATGGTCGAACATTTTGGGGAAAGTTTAGAACACCACAGATTCGAGAAATCGAAGTTGCAGGAAGTCGAGTTCTGCTGCTGCTGCTGAAGAACACGAAGAACATTAGACCCTTCAAAGCAGTCTTTTATTCAACAACATATATTTTCTATCGTTTTCTGTAACAGCACCTATTGCAACAGTTCTCTGTAACAGTGGGTTCTGTAACAATTATAATTGTTACAAACACACTGCTTTATACCTCTTCTTCAATAAAACACCTTTTTGAGCTATGGATTATTATTTTGAGCATGTTTTCACCATGAAGAGATAAACCCCTTAGCCGAGGCGACGGAGGAAGCCATTGTTCCATGAAAAGTGGTATATTTCTATTTTAATTAATTCTTGCAATTTCTTTTATGATTATTTGCATGGAACTAATATCGGAAAATTGATTTTTATTGAATGATTGTGATCCGTTTTGATGGAGCATGCTTAGTTTAAGACTTTTGATGTTTCATGCTTGATGTATACAATTGTTACTTCAAAAATATACTAAAGGCAATATATTAGAATCAGTTTAAACGCAAAGAATTGCATGAATATTGATTAGATTAAATCACTTAATTGGTCAATGGTGGAATCCTGAGTCTTGGTGCTTTTTATAATCTTGATAACAACTTTATCTTGAGTTTTTATTTTAATTTAAGTCTAAAACAAATCTCCACAAGTCTGAGTGAACGACAACTTTACTACCACTTTCTACAACAACATAAAAACCACATCAATTGTTGGCGCCGCCGACGCGGATTTGTATTTAGATTTGTTTTAGGTTTCTTTTTATTTTTATTATTTTTTGTTCTTTTTTATGCGTTTTGGTATTTTTCGATTCTTTTCAGATTTGGAGCGAAGCTACAAGGGAAGAAAAAGTGTTATAAAAGGAAAGCATTGCCAAAGAAGGAAAGAAAAGAGGAATCCGAAAGGAGTGAAGAAGAAGATTTTGTATATAGTTATTTTGTTTTATTTTTAGAAACTGTAAATAGGGTGTTATTTTTGTAATTTTTCTTTTCCCTTTTGGACATTTTTATTTTTGGACTTTTTGGACATTCTTGGACATTATTTTTAAACCTTAGGGAAGGGCCAAAATTAAATATCATCTGTTTGCAGGGAAGGACGACAGTTACGATACTGTCTCGGCCCCTCGGGTTCGTACACTGACATCGGAGTCGGTGGCCTGAGTCGACTTCAACGGTTCATCGCCCGTCTGGTACGGGAGGTAAGATTTTATCCACCCACGAATCCCCTGTCAATGGGTTTTATTTTGTGTGACAACTCACACCCCTGCAATAGAATGTTGAGCTGGTATTACAATAGCCAATATAACGAATATCAGACTGAGTTTCAAAATGGACGTTACTACTTTGACCATAGTGTGAATAATGGTTGGGAACATCAGCCTTTTGAAGGTTATGGTCCATACCATGGTGAGCCCAATTACTATCCACACGCCAACCGGTCATACGAGAAAAAATCCTCTCTACTAGAGTCAACACGTAAGTTATTTGAGTCGACACGTAAGTTAACTGAGTCGACACGTAAGTTAGCAGAAATGAATAACTTAGTTATGGACGAAAGCAATGTAACGAGTGAAGTTTCTTTCCTAGATTCAATCAGGAAGTCATGTGAGTCGACTCAAAATATTTTGTTAGAGGCCCAGAACATAACCGCTCTTAATTTCCAATATAGTGTTTCCAATAGTACCTTTGAAAATGAAGATAGTTATTCACATAATCAAGATGACGAGGATAAAATTGGTAACACTACTTGTTTAGATGAGGTTCAAACATTTTCATGTTATTATAATGATGATTATGATGAGGATAGTGTTGATGAAGAATTTGAAATAAGTAGGCATAGTGATCAGGAATTTGTTACACCAATTGAGCTTAATAATGATAATGTTTCTAGTTCAAATCCAAATAATTTTAATAATTATTCACCTATTCAAAAGGACGAGGATTTGACTAGAGATACCCCCGTTTTAGATGATGTAGTATTTCCTTTTGATTATGAAGCTAATAATGGTTTAGAGGAACGAGTTTTTTCTGAGAATATTGTTTTAGAGTCTAGCGATTTATAAACATTAGTCTTAGACAAAGAAAGTGAACTCGTAGAGATGAGTGAGGATGAACCTGACTTAGAAGAATCAATTAACCATTTTCAGGAATCATATGACCTTGAAATTAGGGAAGTTGTGACTAGTCTTTCTAGAGACACTGAAAACTTTAAGTTTGGGGGTGATTATCATTCTCCATGTTCTTTAACTATTAGAAAGGTCCCTCACTTGGGACTTGACATATGCGCCTCAACCATTTTACAAGATTATCTTCATACACGTTTTCCTGAACCTAGTGATGTCCATAAGGAAGTTCAGTTGTTAGAAAACCATCCTCTGGTTGATGTGGTTTACCCAGGCTATGATATCCAGATTGACTTTGTTTTCCCACCAAATATTTTTCGACAGTTGTGGGAACGTATAAGTTTCATATGTGTCAATTATTAAGTTTTGAGACTAAACCTAATTATTTTAGGAGATTAGGGTCGACACATTTGTTTAAGGAAGACCACCACTCTCATTGTGGTCAGTTGTGTGAGTCAAAACTAATTGAATTTAAGGATCCACAATTATTCAGGTTATTATTATGTGATTCTAAGTTTTTACTTGAGTTTTTCCAGACTCTAATACCTGAACCGGGCCTTAGATTTGAGGAATTCCAGCGCATGAAAATATTTTATCTAGACCCTTTCATAGAGCCTGAACCTGAACCACAGCTAGATGTAGTTGTCTTAAACAGGAAACTAGACAAGGGTGCGCTTTATTTGTTAATTTTCTTGGCATGTTGAAATTCCTTTTACTTGTGATAGCTCTATTTGGTTTTGATGACCCACAGATATTTCGGCTATTACTTTATGATACGAGGTGATTAATCCTTTCATATGTCTGCTGAAGACGCTAAACTTAGCACTTCTTGGGAGGTAACCCAATCTCATGCAACACGGTAATATCTTTACTTATCTCTTTTGCTTCAAATGGTAACAGTTTCTCTTTGTTCATGCTTTTAATTTCATCTTTACAACATTGAGTACAATGTTAGATTTAAGTTTGGGGGTATGGGATAAACTTTTTAGTTGCAATAAATAAACTCCAGAGCCTAGAAATTTATGCCTATTAAGGATTGCACTAACTAATCTAAGTGAATGGAAGCATTTTGGTTGTAGGAGTTGAGGAACCAATCTGATTAGATGGCAACATCTAAAGAGTCTATTCATAAAAGCACAGAGCTCAGTTGTTAGAAATAACATGATAGTTTCACCATATCTCGTTGAGTCCTTTTCACTTCTGTTTTTATTTTTCTTTTTTTTTTTAAATATGTTTCTAAGTGATTTGGTGGGGCTCACGATTCAAGTTGTTACCAATGCTAGGGTGAACTAGAGTGATTGAGATACTATTAAAAAAAAAGTTGGAAAAAAAAAGAGATGAACAAAAATAAAATAATAATAAAAAAAAATTGAGACCAGACCATTTGACCAAAAGGAATAAATTCAATAAAGTCGACCACTGGTACCCTTATATATGCCAGTTGTGTTGACCTAGAGTTAGGTTATCGACCACTGGTTCCCTTGTATATGCCAGTGTGTTGATATTAGTCAGACTAGTACCTCAATCCATTAGGATAGGTTCATTTTAGCGGAGGCCTTCAGACAGATATGGGAAACGACGTTCACTTAGTAAACATCAAAACCATCTATGTTTTTCTCTATATCCATCTTCTTGATCTATCCATGTGATTAGTTTTGACTCCGGATATTGATGTCCATAGTGCGACTATCTGAGTAGAGCTCTGTCACTTATATATGAATTTTAGTATGCTTGAGTGCAAACTCGTGTACAAAAATTGGAATTTCGCATCAGGGTACGTCCTCCTGTAGTCAATATGTATGCCAACCAAGGAGATTCTTTAGTGCCTTCCAAGGTTCTGCTTAGATAGCTAGGGTCTAGAGTGTAAAGGTTTTGTGGGTATATCTCTTGTAAGCCCTCCCGAGACTATAACTCGGCCACTAGGGACACCTAGGGGTGTAAAGGCTTATTGCATACGCTAAATGCAATCGACGATGCCTGCGACAGTGAGTTAGGATTTTATTTTCTATTTGATTTGCTCGAGGACTAGCAAATAATAAGTTTGGGGGTATTTGATAGGCACATTTTTGTGTCTTATATAATCTCAATTGTATATATTATTAGTGCTCGATCTTATATTTATTATGGCTTTTTATGTCCCTGTAGGTATTTTGGAGAAATAAGCTTTTGCGGCGAAATTGGCTAAAAAAGTGGTTTTTACGCTCGTGGGAGAAAATTACTATACGGACTCTCACTTTGGATAAGGGGTAACCTAATTACTAAAGGGTGACCCATTGTCAGGCATCTGCTAAAGGGAGACCAGCCACGGATAAGGGGCAGTCATCTTCAAGAATTCAAAATATGCTTTTTGGCGGGAAAACAAGTTCACTCACTGGCAGAGTTGGATTCGACTTTTGGACGCGTCTGGCAGAGATTCAATCACGAAGCTTGTTTGGGTTTACTCCCTAGGCCTAAACAGGCCTGGTGAAGTCTTTGAATTGCACCCAAATTGGCTAGAAACCGAGTTGGAGCTAAACATGGAAAGTATTTTTACACGGACCTTATTGAGCTTATTTTTAGAAGTTCTAGAGAGACTAAAGACCTAGAACTCTTTCCAAAGATACATATCTATGTAAGGAAGAGTTTGAGACAATCGGGAAAGCTCAGAAATGCGTGGAACGATTTAGAGAAGAGATTATTGTCGTAACTGCCAAGGAAGGAAAGAAGAGATTTCGAGGAGTTTTGGGGAGATTAAATCGCTATGTTGGCTATATATAAGTTGCTGGGAGTTCAAGGGAGAAGGTCGAACAGTTTGGGGAAAGTTTAGAACACCACAGAGTCGAGAAATCGAAGTTGCAGGAAGTCGAGTTCTGATGCTGCTGCTGAAGAACACGAAGAACATTAGACCCTTCAGAGCAGTCTTTTATTCAACAACATATATTTTCTATCGTTTCCTGTAACAGCACCTATTGCAACAGTTCTCTGTAACAGTGGGTTCTGTAACAATTATAACTGTTACAAACACACTGCTTTATACCTCTTCTTCAATAAAACACCTTTTTGAGCTGTGGATTATTATTTTGAGCGTGTTTTCACCATGAAGAGCTAAACCCCTTAGCCGAGGCGACGGAGGAAGCCATTGTTCCATGAAAAGTGGTATATTTCTATTTTAATTAATTCTTGCAATTTGTTTTATGATTATTTGCATGGAACTAATATTGGAAAATTGATTTTTATTGAATGATTGTGATCCGTTTTGATGGAGCATGCTTAGTTTAAGACTTTTGATGTTTCATGCTTGATGTATACAATTGTTACTTCAAAAATCTACTAAAGGCAATATATTAGAATCAGTTTAAACGCAAAGAATTGCATGAATATTGATTAGATTAAATCACTTAATTGGTCAATGGTGGAATCCTGAGTCTTGGTGCTTTTTATAATCTTGATAACAACTTTATCTTGAGTTTTTATTTTAATTTAAGTCTAAAACAAATCTCCACAAGTCTGAGTGAACGATAACTTTACTACCACTTTCTACAACAACATAAAAACCACATCAGTTTTGGCTATGTTGTACTAAATTATATCTACAGAATGTGATGTTGTAGTATGATTTAAGAAATGATGGCTTATTATTAACAAATTGAAAATGGTACAGAAGAGTTCTTGGTTGAAATAGAAAGGCGGTCACTTGATTTGCTCTTAACTTCTAACTTTCCCTCGCTTCCTTGAGTGTTTCTTACTGATTTTTGTAATGAATTCTGCTTAGTCATTTGATGTGTACACATGTAATTGGTTTTTTTGATTTTTTCTATCTTTAGTTACTGAGTAAAATAATATATGTACTCTAAAAGGGTGATGTTTACAGATCAATTTCTTCTTGCTTCTTCTATGTTTCTATTGTTTTTCTCACTTTTTATTTGAAATTCTTCTCTTCTAATTTATTTGTTTCACTTTGATTTCACTGAGATGTGATAAGTTTGCACATATCTTTCTTTCTTTTTTCCTGATAATTGCATATGTTGTTTGTTGTTTAGGTTCTCGTTGGTTCAGTAGAAGGGGTACATTGATTATTTGAACAAATCTAACAGTAAAAATGGTTCTATCATGTGATAGCCGTGCAACGTACATAAACAATGATACTAAATCTGTAGAAGTTATAACATCCCCTGTGGGAAATGGCTGGGAACGTAAGTTTATTTCATCTCAATCTTAATTTCCTCAGATTAACCTGTTATATGGATCCTCTTAATACCAAGCTCTATTATATTTATATATTATTTGTTGTATTGATCAAATAAAATTCCTCAGTTTTTTGCTTCTTAAAGCTTTGATATTAGAATTGAATTGTTGAATGCGGTAAAAAAGTGTTACAAAAAGCCGTTCATTATGGAAGACTATGTTATCATCTTGGTTGGTCCCTTACGTGAGGCAAGTGAGATTATTATTTCCTTAGAGGATGCAGATAAGGAGAAAAGACAAGCTGGATTTAAAGTTGATATTGATTTCTTATTGTCATATTTGAATGTAAAGATGGATGCTTCTTGTGCTTAAAAAGAGATTGAGTTGATGTCACGAACTCGTCTTATCATGGTTGGGTTGGATTTGGACAACAAACTGAAGATTATATTATTTGGTTTTCGTTGTGGTGGAACGATAAGTGAGAAAGGAGATGTTTCTGAATTCCGGTGTGAGACCAACAACATTCTTCAAGAAAAGGAAGTCTGAAAAATTACCTATAGATATGTTTGGGCCACATATAATCGAATCCTCAGAGTACCAGCAAGAGAATGAAGATTGCATCCTAGTCATTCAGAGAAATAGTCGACGTGATACCGTAGACTTTAAATTTAAACTCTTAGAATCTCCAGTTAAACATTTTTTTTTCAAATAATTTGCACAACTGATCAAACATATGAGTATTTTATGATTAATAAAATGTATTTTGGATCAATTTTAGTTGCTTGATGAATTTTTATGAATGGTTATTAATACGAATTTTGTTACACATGATACAAATAGGTGTCTGATAGGTCCCTAAAGATTCACTATAGTAGGTGGCCAATATTGCATCCCCATAAAGGCAGAACAACACAGGGAGATGAAAGATTTTCTCGTATTTATAGTTTTGGCCAAAATTTATAGCCATCAAAATTAAGAAACATGAGGGTGGAGAGAAAGGATGTGTTTCACTAGAGTTTACAAAAAAAAAAAAATCGAGAATCGCGAGGGGTGTAAAAACAAATCAGTAAGTTATATTTAAGTTAAATTATTCCAATCTATGTTTATATTATATTGTATTAAAGTAATTTTTCTAAGTTATCATTAATTACCTCAAAAACATTGGATGATGCATATTATAGTTCCATCAAATTGAATGTTTACTTTTAATTCAACATAGTGACAAAGATGTATGAGTTAATATGTACGAATGAATATATGTTTTCAGTAGTATTGTGTGGCACACCAACTCAATTCTTTTATTAATTTATATAATAATACTAGTTAATATTTGATAATATTGATTTAATGTGTATCTCTCGCATGTGGTTGTGTGTAATGATGTTGATGTTTACTTTGTCAGTGAGAATAAAAATACTAGTAACTTTTAAAGTTATTCTTGAATTATTATTTTTCTTGCAAAATTTTATTAGAGTGTTTATATTTTTTGAGTAAGTATGGAAATGTATTTTGAATGAGTTAGGCAAGATAATTCGGCACCCATATTGATTGATGATAATTAAGTGGCTCATAAACCTGAATAACGATCAAATAATCAAGCAGAACCCAAATATGAATCACAATCAAGACGTATTTATTTTCACTGTGTAAAAGTTTGTTTGGTAACTCTTCCATACAATTCACCCTAGATCACCCAACTATAGAGAGAAAGTATAGTTACGGTGCATGCAAAAAAAAATTCCTTAGTTCCCCAACCAAAAATCTCGGCTCTCTTACTGCCTTGAAATCTGACCATCATTTAATGTGAATCCATGACCAAATTTAATTGAAGCTACGAAAATTACAAATTTCGAATAGCTAAAACCATTATTAGTAAATAAGTTATAACAATGGCTACGAAATCCCTCATATACTAGTAGCTAAAAGGTAAATATTAGCTACATTGGAATCTTTTTGTGCGACTTTAAAAATTTTAGTGTGTGTCTAAAGGGTAAACAGTAGTCTCATGGTAAAAAACTTGACGTGTTCTCGGAAAGTTTATAATCATGGTGTTATCTATTCATAGTAATAACTTGTGAATTGGCCACGTTAATATGGATGTCCATCGTACTACAAATTTAATGTAACTACAAGTCATGAATCGTCTTGGTGTGTCTGAATAATAGGGATGACCATGTTTAAAACAAGATCACCATGGTTTAATGAATGAGCTATTTTAACGTATGGTATCCAACAAATGATAAACTCCGGATATTGGTACCCAACAATTAAAATATTAAGGGATGGTATATGTACCACTAGTTGACTGCTAATAATTGGCCTAACTAATTTTTGAAAAAGCGGGGGTACAATAACCACACCTAATATTTCGCTTAGCAATCTGTATGGAAAAACTCCAATATACTTTCTAGAGAATCAACTAGACAGACAGACTCAATCTAGATAAAAGTATATCAAAGAGTTTATATCTCAATCTCTCGATTTGATATATACTCAAGCAAATAGAAATCTGCGAATCTTTATCAAATACTAGAGAGATAACTTGGATGGTACCAAAGACCAATATCCAAGTGTCAATCAATTTAAATCAACAACCAAAAGGTCGGATATTCTAATTGATTGAACAACGCACAACCTGTGATATTTCAATTATATAACAAAATATAATGCGGAAAAGAAATAACACAGACACTAGAATTTTGTTAACGAGGAAACCGCAAATGCTGAAAAACCCCGGGACCTAGTCCAGATTGAACACACACTGTATTAAGCCGCTACACACACTAGCCTACTCCAAATTAACTTCGGTCTGGATTGTAGTTGAACCCCAATCAATCTCACACTGATCCAAGGTACAGTTATGCTCCTACGCCTCTGATCCCAGCAGGATGCTACGTACTTGATTCCCTTAGATGATCTCACCCACAACTAAGAATTGATACGACCCAAAGTCGAAGACTTTAATAAACAAATCTGTATCACACAGAAAAGTCTATGGTAATAGATAAATCTGTCTCCCACGAATATACCTACAGGTTTTGTTCCGTCTTTTTATAAATCAAGGTGAACAGGAACCAATAAATAAACCGGTCTTATATTCCCAAACAACAACCTAGTATTATTGATCACCTCACAATAATCTTAATCGACGCAGCGAAAAAGATATTGTGGAATCACAAACGATGAGACGAAGTGTTTGTGATTACTTTTCTCTCTTGCCTATCGGAGATATAAAATATCGAGCCAATTATTACAATCGTACTCGTAACGATAGAAGATGCAAGATCATATCACACAACTACAAGAAAAGTAGTATCGGTCTGGCTTCACAATCCCAATGAAGTCTTTAAGTTGTTAACCTGGTTTAGAAGAAGAAACCAAAGGTTAAAGGAGAATCGACTATAGCTATGCAACTACTATCACACGTAAGGTGTGGGATTAGGTTTCCCAGTTGCTAGAGTTCTCCCTTATATAGTTTTCAAATCAGGGTTTGCAATCAATGTTAGCTTGGTAACAAAGCATTCAATATTCACCGTTAGATGAAACCTGATTTAGATTCAAGCTAATATCTTTCAACCGTTAGATCGAAAACTAGCTTGTTACACACAAATGAAATACACGTTTCTAGGCTTGTGTAACCGTACCCAAACTTGTACATTTGTTGGTTCAACAATAGTCAACCAAATGGTTAGCCATATGATCACTTTCATATCAACCATATTCTTCTTCACCATAACTAGTTCAAGTGACTCAAATGAACTAGTGTTGATGGTGGTTTTTAGTTCGGGGTCAAAATTGTAAAACCCTGCATTTAATGTGCTTTTTCATCATACAAAGGAATGATGGCCACTTGAAAATAACGAGTGCTCAAACCTCTTTCTTTACACATGTATTGAACAACTCAGTATATAGATAAAGTTCATTCAGAATGGTGCTAGTAATCCCGAATATTCTGTGAATTCTATCTTATGCCAGCATCATTAACTAATGCATGATTTGCCTTGTATTTTTTCCGTGCTATGTTCCCAGCCGAACTCACAATACTGGCATGAAATGACGATCAATGCTCACCCTCAACAGAGTAGCAGGAATTTCCCGAAGTGCTAGTTTTGGGATCTGCACAAAAAATACTGACTACATCTCTCTGACAAAGAGATCAACGTGTTCATACACTTTTAATTAAAGTTAGCGTGATCAAACACACATTTATTTCATAAAGAAAATCTAGACTGTTAAAATTAGTCTCAGAAACGATCGCGGCCACACGATTTAACAAGCATAGTTTTCTCCTAGCAGGACTAGGCAATCATCGTGGCAACCACCGGTGGGCCCACCAGTCCTCTAGTTGATCGGCCCCCATGTTGCTCATTCACGAGCGCTTCAAACGCCAACCCAAACATGAGCGCTTGCACTGCAGAGAAACTAAGCTCGAACGAGCTAAAGCCGTAAGAAACGGTCTCAAAAGCCATCATATCCGTCCAACTTTGCCATCCTAGTTGGACATCATAGATCGTGTTCCAAACGATCGTAGAAGTGCTAACACGTTCACCACCGGCCCAATATTGTCCCTTGCCAATCGATTTGCTCATGGGAAGTTAATAACACGCTTGTTAGAGCGTTGCTCGGTCGAAATCGCATGCGTTGCTATCTCAAGAATGTTTGTCAATATTAGTGATCAAAACTATAAGTATTGATTTCTAGCCTACATAGCTAAAGGTCTCGTATTAGGATAAAAAGTATAGTTGAGCTCAAGACTCCATGGCAATCATCATACAAGACGAAGGACTACTCAAGGAACTGGTGGATCTTCATCGACTAAAAGGTATGTGGAGACTCGAACTTATCTGTCACTCAAAATTCTATCTACTCTATCTCCTACTCTTGAGACAAAAGTCGTTTTGATATATAGACTTTCATTATACACATTTGCTATTTCGAGCCGAGTTTATCTCGCCTATCTATTTCTCGAAATATGTGTTGGTAAGCTTTCGCTTTAGTCGAATTCATCTTTACCAAGTGACGAAAGTCATGCTATGTTTCAATCACTTTGAAAATTTCTCTGACGAAAAATGGTCTGTGAATAACGGCTATATAACGTTCTCTGAGAATGTTTCAATGATTGAAATGAGAGTTTAGATTACATAACCATTGGTGGATATAAACATTGTTATGGAAACACATATATGCATAAGTCCTATTCCTTGAACCAAAGTTTGCTAAAACTTTGTTGATCAAGAGAAGTTGGAAGTGGCGCAGAGACTCCCTTGGTAACACCTCCCATCACCAGAGCCACAACAGCCGCAAACCCCAACATTTCTTCAAGTTTAAACCCTTCAGTTGTCACCAGAGCAGCTGCTACTCCCCCGTCAGGACGAGGAGCTGGAGGAATCAGAGGAGTCCAACCTCCTATTACCATTGTTGATTTGATGGAGAGGCAAGAAATTCTCGTTAAGGCTCAGACAGACATGGCTTCGACTCAGAAAGAAGTACTGACTTTCCTTAAGACACTGACAGAGCGACTACCGCAGGAACAATGCCAGCCCATGGAACCCGAAAGAAGTACCTTCAATACTCTTGGTGCAAGCACTTCAGCAGGGCGTGCATTCATAGATGAGGAAGTTCGTGTTGCGCCTGAAAGCCCATGGGAAAGGAACCAGCCATCCAACTTCATCACTCGTGAAGATGTCGAACGACTTCTTAAAAATCGAGGCAGGGAAAACCCGGTGGACCTGCACCAGCACCAACCTCCGTATCCCCCTGATGTGTAGAGAGTTCCCCTACCGAGAGGATATTCCTCTCCTTAGTTTTCCCTTTATGATGGTACTGGTAACGCTCCGAACACATCTCTCCCTTTTCGGAATCAATGGGAGAACATGAATATAATCACGTCCTCCGCCTGAAAGATTTCCCAAAGTCGCTTACTGGAAGAGCATACACCTGGTACAACAACATCGCACCAAACAACATATCAAACTGGTGTGAGATGGTTACCGCTTTTTACAAAAAGTATTTCTTTGTGTCCGAGCAAATCAATTTCTCGTACTTGGGAAGAATGTTTCAGCGAAACAATGAGCATCCGAACGATTACGTTAAGAGATTCATAATTCAAGCTTTGGATTTTCACAATCCAAATGTGACCGAACAACATTTAATGGAGTTTTGCATTAATGGTATGGTTCCCATCTATCGTGCTTTGCTGGAAAACTTGCGGTTCCATACATTCTCTGAACTCCATGAAGCTGCTAAACGATCGGTTACGACCGCACCAGCGCTTTTAGAAAGAACCAGACCGGCTAGAGGTGAAGATGCACGCGAAAATCGAGGGAATAGGCGTATTATCAACAAGCAATACAACACTGGTCCTTCGGTAAGCGTGGAAGGTGAAGGAGGGAAAAGGAAAGCTCCAGCAACGGAGCAACAACCCAAACGCGCAGCACCAGCGTAGACAACCCCATCCCGGAAAGCCACGACTAAAGATCCTAAAGCTGGAGATGCTCCAGACTTCCCATTTCCAATAGATGAAGTCATTGAACTCCTGGAAGCATGGATTCAAGATGATGCAATCAATTTTCCTCCTCTTAGACGTCCGCCAACTGAAAAGAGATGGTGAATCCCAAATACTGTCGTTACCACAGGTTCGTCAATCACCCAACCAGTGACTGCAACAAATTGAAACGCATTTTCAAAGAGAAAGTGGATGCGGTAGAACTTCAGCTAGGAAACGAAGGAGTCAAGAGGGATCCCCTTCCTGTCAGGAGTTGCATGATTTCTGGGGACTCTGTTCACAAGACTGTACAATCTATGATGGAACGATTGTGTGAAATTTTGTACTTCTCAAAGACGCAGCGTCAAGACATGTTTGGGGATCTTAACCGTGTCGTGTCAGGCAAGCGTTTGTTTCCAATTAAGGAAGTTTCTCCTGAACCTCAATCCTTGTTAGGAAACGCGAGATGTAACTGGGGACTCCTAACCGTCGCTCGCTTGAAGGATGTCAAGTTCGAAAACGTACTAATTGATGCAGTATCCGATTTCAACATCGTCACCGTCAAGTCCTTGAAAGCTGAAAAGATCTCGAAGAAGGACGTTGTTCATTGCCCAACCACAATTAAAAATCCTGAAGGAGAGTCCAGAGACACTTATGGGTACACCGACCTCGATATCAAGATAGGAGACGCTCTAACACGCGGTAAGTTTCATATCGTGAAAGATTACGCAAACTATGATATGATTCTGGGGAGCTCATGGGTGCACGACAACAAAGTAAAGTTAGGGGTGTGTCCTTTTCCGGTGTCTATACCTGAGAGGATCTCCAACAAGCCATCCAATCCCGGAGACTATTTGTTGCCGTCTCAATCACTCACAAATGTGACGCAATTACCTGGAGAGAGCTCATCTGCATACATTAGAAGATTCCGAACCCAAGTAAGTCTCATCGAACAACCTTTTTTGCAACCAGTCACTTCTCCTTCTGATAAGGCTCGGGACTCGCTCCAATCAACAGTCCATCCGCCACTAGGAGATGTGGATGGGACGCTGGTCCTTTTAAACGCTTTGTTAAAAGTTTAGAAGTTGTCTCGGTCAAAGATGGCAAGACCAAGGATCAAGTATCCATACAACTCCCAAACCCATTTCAAGTTGGAGATTTGGTAATGAAGGCGACTGCGTTTCAATTTGGGAATATGACCGTGAAAATGATCGCTCAGCCTGATTCCCCTACTAAAAAGGAAGATAAGCCATACCTGGTGGCAGATATTATCTTAGGCGGTTACTGCAAGCTCATCAATGCTGACAAACTGGAAGGCGTGACGATTCACTCATGATGGCTTGAACCCTACAATACCTAAAACGCTGTGCTACCATTTCCTCCGGCGTTCTCCATACCTAAAACGCTTTGCTATCCTTTCCTCCAGCGTTCTCTTTAATATTTCCTTCAGCAATTTCCCCATTTTTATGCAATATTTGTAATTCCTTCAAAACGATTGCACTGCTTGCATTCATAATTAGGGTTTCATTATTAATCGAAATATTATTTCCTTTTAGAAACCTCTTTACCCCTGAACCATGACACAAAGTCGTGAGAAAACCTAAAACCCTCATTACCCATCAGTTCAAACCGGAAAGACAAAACCCTAAAAGAAATATCTTATATCTTTCGAGAAACATCGGAGGAAATATGTACAGGGAGAAAGGACAAAGGGGATTCGTGTGGGAACGATCTACTCCAACAGTGAAGCAGCATCACTGCAATAAGATTTGTGAAACTATGCTACTGGAAAATAGGTTCGTGGTTTCCATTATCGTATAGTTCTTCGTTGTTTGAAATCATGGACAATCATCACGAAGATAGTACACATAAAACGCATCACGGGTTATATACGTGAATTGATGAAATAAGAAATTATATTATGATCCTGGAGAGCATTACAATTGGATCTCAAGATAATGTGAATAGAAAGACCATTGTTTAGTTAAACCTAAACTCAGTCACTGCTGAGCATAAAAAGGAATGTTTACAAATTGTGAAAGCATTCCACAAGAATAAAAGCAACAAAGGGAAATCTAGTCGTCGGAAGGATCAATAGTAGCTTCACAGGAATTGTGGGAAACTGCTACAACGCCGTCATCGCAAGTCAGTAATGCATTCTCCGGAGGAGCCACATCGACCTCCCCTATTGACGCCGCTTCGACGCCTTCCTCAACAGCCGCTTCAATATTCTTTCCGGAAGACGTGTCCTAGGAAGCCACTTCAACATCTTCATCCTTGGAAGCTACTCCAACATCTTCTCCAGATGTAGCTATCATGATTTCCTCATCAGCCGCGTCAATACCACTCACGGAAACTACTTTGATCTCTCCCTCAGGAACGGTCCCAACAGCCTTCTGAGGATGCTCTGGTTCGTCCATGTCAGAATCGAGGATGATGATTCCATCACGGACATGATAATCATATTTTTTTCACTGGAAAGACGCTCATGCTCAATTCTTCGCCGCTTTAGCCGAGCTGCAAACCTTTCAGCTCTCGCGCTCGGCAGTTGAGACGCTTCATCGCGCCTCCATCCCTCCTCCATGTCGACTGAACTTAAGAAAGTCTGGACGCGCTCCCGAACGAGGCGTAGGTACATAAGATACATACCTTGTATGGCACGATCAGCTTCACGAAACAAAGGACCTATTTTTGCCATCACCTCCTCAAACGCACCAGCCTCGGGTTTGTCAACTTCAAAGCTCTTCTCTGGAGAAGTGAAAGAGTAATCATCACCAGTAGATCCCATCATATATACTGCAAAAGGGGCATCGTGATTAATGACAGAAGGAAAGATCATCATCGATTGTAAAATCAAAATACATGATGAGCGTGAAACAATACCTGGAACGAGGAAGAGAGGCAATCATGTGATGAGAGAAAGGGTCCAGCGTCTTCTTTATGTTCCACAAATTAGCAGGACCCAGGAACAAAAGGAGTCTCTACTCACCGTGTATAAAGGCTCCAGATACGGGATAACAATCAAGTAGACACTTATCTATCTGAAAAAGATAACCGCGCTGAAAGGAAACGTTCCCTACGCAAAAACCAAACCAATCTTTATCCCGGTAATGTGCATCGAACTCCTCTTGAGAATTTCTTTATCTGTCACCATCTAGTGCTTACCCCCCAACAATGTCACTGTTACGTGCTAAGCAGGGGATTTAATGTTGATGATGGTTTTTAGTTCGGGGTCAAAATTGTAAAATACTGCATTTAATGTGCTTTCATCCTACAAAGGAATGATGGCCACTTGAAAATAACGATTGTTCAAACCTCTTTCTTTACACATGTTTTGAACAACTCAGTATATAGATAAAGTTCATTCAGAATGGTGCTAGCAACCCCGAATATTCTGTGAATTCTATCTTATGCCAGCATCATTAACTAATGCATGATTTGCCTTGTATTTTTTCCGTGCTATGTTCCCAGTCGAACTCTCAATACTGGCATGACATGACGATCAATGATCACTCTCAGCAGAGTAGCATGAATCTCTCGAAGTGCTAGTATTGGGATCTGCACAAAAAATACTGATTACATCTCTCTGACAAAGAGATCAACGTGTTCACACACTTTTAATTAAAGTTAGCGTGATCAAATACACATTTATTTCATAAAGAAAATCTAGACTGTTAATATTAGTCTCAGAAACGATCGCGTCCACACAATTTGGCCACACGATTTAACAAGCATAGTTTGCTCCTAGCAGGACTAAGCAATCACCGTAGAAACCACCGGCGGGACCACCAGTCCTCTAGTTGATCGGCCCCCATGTTGCTCATTCACGAGCGCTTCAAACGCCGACCCAAACATGAGCGCTTGCACTGCATAAAAAAGAAGCTCGAACGAGCTAAAGCCGTAAGAAACGGTCTCAAAAGTCATCATATCCATTCAACTTTTCCAGCCTAGTTGGACGGCATAGATCGTGTTCCAAACAATCGGGGAAGTGCTAACATGTTCACCACCGGCCCAATATTGTCCTTTGCCAATCGATTTGCTCATGGGAAGTTAATAACACGCTTGTTAGAGCATTGCTCGGTCGAACTCGCATGCGTTGCTATCTCAAGCATGTTTGTCAATATTAGTGATCAAAACTATAAGTCTTGATTTCTAGCCTACATAGCTAAAGGTATCAGATTAGGATAAAAAGTGTAGTTGAGCTCAATACTCCATGGCAATCATCATACAAGACGAAGGAATACTCAAGGAACTGGTGGATCTTCATCGACTAAAAGATATGTGGAGACTTGAACTTATCTGTCACTCAAAAGTCTATCTACTCTATCTCCTACTCTTGAGATAAAAGTCGTTTTGATATATAGACTTTCATTATACACATTTGTTATTTCGATCCGAGTTTATCTTGCCTATCTATTTCTCGAAATATGTGTTGGCAAGCTTTCTCTTTAGCCGAATTCATCTTTACCAAGTGACGAAAGTCATGCTATGTTTCAATCACTTTGAAAATTGCTCTGACGAAAAATGGTATGTGAATAACGGCTATATAACGTTCTCTGCGAATGTTTCAATGACTGAAATGAGAGCTTAGATTACATAACCATTGGTGGATATAAGCATTGTTGTGGAAACACATATATGCATAAGTCCTATTCCTTGAACCAAAGTTTTCTAAAACTTTGTTGATCAAGAGAAGTTGAAAGTGGCGTGAGCCAAGTCCGCGAACTAAGTCCGCGAACCTGCGGAACTTATCGTCCCGAGATTTTCTGCTGGAGTTCGTTTACTCCTTGCATGAGCTTAAGTCCACGAACCCAGTCCACGAACTTGAGCACGTTAAATCTAAAGTCGGTTGTTCTTGAATTAATGTTTAAATAAACTAAGGAATGCTTTTGCAAACCGTGGTTATAAAGTTCATGAACCGATTCGAGTGAATCAAACCAATTTTGCTTCAATTGTGTCTTGTGTAGTTACATAAGATTTCCTTACAATTGAACAACTCTCTAACTAGTTCATTTGAGTCATTTGAACTAGTTATGGTGAATAAGAATAAGGTTGATATGAAAGTAATCATATGGCTAACCATTTGGTTGACTTGTTGAACCAACAAATGTTAATGTTTGGGTACAGTTCATAAACCCAAAATTGGACATTTCATTTGTGTGTGACAAGCTAAGTTTTCGATCTAACGGTTGAGAAATATTAGCTTGAATCTAATAAGGTTTTCATCTAACGGTGAATATTGAATGCTTTTTTACTAAGCTAACATTGACTGCAAACCCTGATTTGAAAGTGTATATAAGGGATAACTCTAGCAACTGGGAAACCTAATCCCCACACCTTACGTGTGATACTAGTTGCATATCTAGAGTCGAATCTCCTTTAACATTTGGTTTCTTCTTCTAAAACCAGGTTAACGACTTAAAGACTTCATTGGGATTGTGAAGCCAGACCTATACTACTTTTCTTGTAGTTGTATGATCTGATATTGCATCTTCTATCATTACGAGTACAATTGTAATAATTGGCTCGAGATTTATATCTCCGATAGGCAAGATAGAAAAGTAATCACAAACAAACTTCGTCTCATCGTTTGTGATTCCACAATATATTTTTTCGCTGCGTCGATTAGGATTATTGTGAGGTGATAGATAATACTAGGCTGTTCTTCGGGAATATAAGTCCGGTTTATCAATTGGTTCTTGTTCACCTTGATTTATCAAAAGACGGAACAAAACTCGTAGGTATATTCGTGGGAAACGGATTTATCTATTACCGTAGACTTTTCTGTGTGATATAGATTTGTTTATTAAAGTCTTCGACTTTGGGTCATAGCAACTCTTAGTTGTGGGTGAGATCAGCTAAGGGAATCAAGTACGTAGCATCCTCCTGGGATCAGAGACGTAGGAGCATAACTTTACCTTGGATCAGTGTGAGATTGATTGGGGTTCAACTACAGTCCAGACCGAAGTTAGTTTGGAGTAGGCTAGTGTCTGTAGCGGCTTAATACAGTGTGTATTCAATGTGGACTAGGTCCCGGGGTTTTTCTGCATTTGCGGTTTCCTCGTTAACAAAATTCTGGTGTCTGTGTTATTTCTTTTCCGCATTATATTTTATTATATAATTGAAATATCACAGGTTGTGCGTTGTTCAATCAATTAGAATATCCGACCTTTTGGTTGTTGTAAATTGATTGACACTTGGATATTGGTCTTTGGTACCATCCAAGTTATCTCTCTAGTATTTGATAAAGACTCGCAGATTTCTATTTGCTTGAGTATATATCAAATCGAGAGATTGAAATATAAACTCTTTGATATACTTTTTTATCTAGATTGAGTCTGACTGTCTAGTTGATTCTCTAGAAAGTATATTGGAGTTTGTCCATACAGATTGCTAAGCGAAATATTGGGTGTGGTTGTTGTACCCCCACTTTTTCAATTGGTATCAGAGCAGACCAACACGTTCAAGACCTTACAAGTCTGTGTTTGTAGCGATTTGACCCTATGGACAGTAGTGCTATCTCAATAAGTGAACCACCAGATCCAGGGATTTCAGAATTATCTTCCATGACTGATTTAATAAAATCTGTAGAAGAAATTCTATCTAAACCTCCACCAGGTTTAAAATCCCTTAAATTATTTTCAGGGCTTGAAAAGAAGCTTGAGAGCTTATATCTTGATGTTGAGTTATACCTCCAGAAAGAGCAAGAATATCTTGACATGCTAAATCAAGTTATGATGAATAATATTCATGTTGAGGTTGATATTGATTTACTAATCAGTGAGAGCAATGCTCCTCCTATGCGTAATCCAATTAGTTGTGATAAATTAAACGAATTACAAGAGGAGTTTAAATCTCAGTTATCTGAGTGTATCACCTCAAAGCATGAATTGATTCGTTGCTCAATTCCTGATACTTGATCGCTGTCGTATGCGTAAAAATAATTTCACTTTCTCACTCTACTAAATATAAATGAAGTACGTGGTAAGAAATAGTTCGTTCCCACAGAGAGGCTGTTGTTGTTATAAAATTCAGTTTCTTAGTAACCAAGGGGGGAGATTTTTGTTTTAGCAAAACAATAAAAATAATTGAAAGCAATAAAATATGAAAATAATCAATAAGAGGAACATATTGGTTACGGGATAATATCATTCACGAACATGTATTTTCATCAATGACTAGGATTGGTATTTTAATCTCTCATTTACTAAAAGTCCTAGGATACCTTGATCGCAAGAATATCCCGCTAATTCCCTGATTTCATCACAACCACATTAAAAGACGCATATGTGAATTCTACCTAGCATGCAACCTAAAGTGTAAAAGCACAATTAAGTTAACTCCTTAAGAGCAATAAGTTTTATGGAATAAGACTAATCAAAGCAACCGAACGTGTAAAAGCACTAATTCGATTTAACGAAGGTTATGATTCATATGTGACCAGTAGGATATATCACTACAAGCACTACTCACATTTATGCTACTTATAATCAGGAATTTATCACTTTTTCGTATAATAAAACCTAATCTGGCAATAGATATGAAGACCAATCTAATTGATTCTGGACTCAATCAAACTAGCACTGAAATCATGCAACAATATTAACAATGAATCATAACAATAAAGTTGAGAGAAAACTAATCCATTGATTTAAATATCATGCTTGAGAAATCAACTTTTATCCCATAACCAATAATAGTGTTTAGTTACTCATAGTAATGGAGTTCATCATAATCATTTTCATAAAATAAAGAAATAAAAATATACGAAAGCAAACCCTAATAGAATCGCCGCTCTCCTCCAAAACTCCAAGTAGAAAAATACGTGCCCCTAAAGAAATAGAAGGCTTTTCCTTTTTCTAGCTTTTCTTCTTTCCAAAACTAGGTAAGTCCACCGAAAGGTCCAATAGATAGAAGTCCACCAATCTCATATATAGAAAGACCCATGAATAAACTCTTGTCAAAAATCATCGCCGGAAGTCCCAAAAGTTGGCCGGAAATTGGCCAGAAAACAGCCGAGAAAGTTTCTCAGGTGTAGCTGTCACCGGTCAAAGCTAGTCAACTCAGTAAGTCAGATCGAGTCAATCACCGAGTCAGTTTAGCCAGACAGTCAGCCAGGTAAATGAATGAGTCAGCATCTGACTAGGCTGAATCACTTAGGCCTAGGCCATTTGCGCAGGCCAGACTCAATGTAGCACCATCATGGTGCATTACGATTCCGTCTCAGACCGTGATGGAGCAACATCACTTCCACTACCTGCAGCTTCAATTCCAGCTGCTATTCTACAATCTCAGCATCAAGCGACACACCACCAACTGAACTCCAACATCAACACCATACCCTTCTGTAGCTCTCATCACTGCACTACTTCCACCAGTCCAACCAGTAGCACTATTGCCTGCGATCCAGCAACACATTGCTTCACTTAGCTGCACCAGTTGCAGTGCCTCAAGTTAAGCCATTTCTGCCAGCTTCAGATCCCATATGTATCTTCTTTCCATTGCAGTATTACAAGAGGCCACTGCAACCATTCATCTAACTTCTCAGGCATTCCTACTTCACTACAAACCAACAGCTCCAGAAACCACCAAGCATACAACACTTGCACCGTCACTACCAATCAGTCCACCTGCAATTTGAGCTGCATCCTCTACATACAAGTCACAACTCCATCTGCACAGCTGCTCTGTAATACCAACATCCCCAGCATCTTAGCTACAACCTCATACGTTCTTCTCTTCTCAATTAACCACAGAAACAACCATTCCTTCCCTGCAGCTTGTAATCCATTCCTGCAACAGCACAGACTTCCATTTACAGCTCAAAACTAAGAATCAGCACCAAGCATCAGTCATAACAACTAATACATCTTGCTATGTGATAGACGCATTTATGTGTCTAATTTGTCCCAATTGTTTATATTGTTAGTGCTCGATTTTGTACTTATTTGGTTATTTTATGTCTTTGTAGGTGTTTTTGGAGAAATAAGCTTTTGCGGCGAAATTGGCTAAAAAGTAGTTTTTGCGCTCGTGGGAGAAAATTATTATACGGACTCTCACTTTGGATAAGGGGTAACCTAATTACTAAGGGGCACCCCATTTCAGGGCATGTACTAAAGGGACACCGGAACTGGATAGGGGGAGGTCATCTTCAAAGTTTCAAAACTGGATTTTGGCGGAAAAAAAAGGCAGCAGCGTCAACAGTTTTGGATCAAGGATTTGAGCGACCTAGGAGGCGATTCAATGGGCAAATTTGGTACCCACGGACTCTAAAAGACATAAGGGACCTGTTAGAAGCGATTAGACCCAGGCTGGATAAGTCAGAAAATCCACACAAAGTCAAGACAGTGCACACGGTTTCTGTTTAGGGTTTGAGATTAGTTTGAGAGATTTATGGGATATCTTGCGTGGGATATACATCAAAACAGTTGGGTAAAAGTCCTAGAAGATATTTGAGACGAGAGAATAGCTAGAAACAGCCTGTAACGCAACAAGAAGAAGATTATTCTTCAAACAACCCGTAAAGAATAATGGAGATTTCCAAGGGGTTTGATCGAGTTTCAAGGGGATTTAAAGCCTATAAATAGTTGGTTTTATGTCAGAGAAACCTTTAGGAGAGAGTTTAGAGTCGATGAGAGCCTAGGAGAAGCAATTATAGAGGAGACAACGTTGCTGCTGCTGCTGCCATTAAAGCTTCTGAAGAACACGAAGAACAGACTCGCAGAGTCCGTCGTTCTTCAGCAGACTTATTTTCATACCACTGTTGTTGTTTCACAGCAGTAGATAGTTATCGTTTACAGCAGTCTTAAATTACCATACCCCTTTGTAACAGTGGCGCTGTAACACCATTACAGCGTTGCAAATTTCTGTTTCATCTTATATTCATCAATAAAAACACCTATTTTAGCCATGAATTCATCTTGTGAGTGTGTCTTTGGGATGAGGAGCTAAACCCATTAGCCGAGACGACGGAGGAAGCCATTGGTCCATATTGATTGGTATAATTCTAATTTTATTATTTATTTGCAATATTATTATTTGATTATTTGCATGGAATTGAATTTAAAATATTAGTTTTTATTGAATAGTTGTGAATTATTTTGATGAAGCATGCTGGGTTTTAAAAACTTTTGATGTTTTATACTTTGTGATTACAATTATTACTTCAAAAATATATTTGAGGCAAATATTAGAATTATTTTTAAAGATAGAATTGCATGAATATTATTTAGAATTTACTATTTAATTGGTTAATGGTGGAATCCTAGTCTTGGTATTTTCTCTAAAGGTTTGAACTATTTTATTTATTTGCCTGTTTAATTTAAATCTAGAAAAATTGTTTTCTTCACAAGTCTGAAAAGACCCAGTTTTTACCACTACTACAATCACTATTTGATAAACCATCAAATACTTGGCGCCGCTGCCGGGGACTTGTATATAGATTTGTTTTTAGGTTTATTATTTTATTTTATTTTTACTATTATTTGTTCCTTTTTACGTTTCTTTTTGTGTCTTTCATTTACAGGTTCGAAGTGGAATACTAAGGACTTGGGAACAAAAAGCTTAAAGCTAAAAGCTAAAAGATAAAAGAGAAGAGAAAAAAGACATAACTTTTTTAGGATTTAATTTTTTTTTATTATTATTATTTTTTTTTTTGTATATAGCTTTTATATATTTTTTTTAGAATTTGTAAATAGGCTTTATTTTTCATAATTTTTGTAATTTTTGGACTTTTTATTTGGACTTTATTCTGGACTTTTGGACATTTTTATTTTTATTTTTTAACCCTACGGAAGGGTATTATTATTAAAAAAAAATAATTATATAAACTGTGTGCAGGGAAGGACGACGATTACTATATCGTCTCGGCCCCTCGGGTTCGTACACGGCATAGGAGTCGTGGCCCGAGTCGACTACAGCGGTTCATCCCCCGTCTGGTACGGGAGGTAAGTCCAATCGAAACACTCGCGAATCTCCTGTAAGCGAGTTACTGTATTCCTTAAGGTGATAATTGTTTGAGAACGAACCGGACTGTTTTTAATTTCCTAGTAAAGGGCAAGGCCTGGCCAAATCAAGATAAGGACTCGGATTTCATCACCGTTTCCTTCTTGCCCGCCTTAGGAAAACGAAACCAAACGCGAACCTAAGCCTAAAATTTTGAATAGAACGAGACCAATAGGGTAACGAGCTTAATAGGAAACTCGTTCGAAAAATATTGGTTGCTCTTTAAGCACATTTCAAAGTTCATGATGGTTTCTGTGAGTTGAATGCGTGACTGCGCCGCCTTGTGATAGCGGTGAGGCCTTGGATATCAAAGCTCCACTGAGCTTCCCTCGCCTCGATTCAACTTACATTAGCTCGGATTGATTCCAGAGGGGTGTGCTCAAATTGTAACGAATTCCTTTTCGAAGGAATAGAAGCTGGTCTAGAAAACAATCTAAGTGAAGCCATCATGCTTTTTGTTTGCTAGATTCTATAGGTTTGATTTGGTCGAGTCGGACTTGTTTGTGATTGCGTAGAATTCCCCTGCAATTAAGAATGTCGAACTGGTATGATAGAAGCCAATACAATGAATATCGACCTGAATTTAAATATGGACATCATCAGTATTATGACCATAGTGAGAATAGTGACTGGGGACTCCAACCTTTTCAAGGTTATGGTTCATACCATGGTGAGCCCAATTACTACCCGCACGCGCATCAGTCATACGAGCAAGAAGATTATAATACTAGTTCTTCGTATTTAGAGGATACAATCAAACTTTTGAAAAGTAGTCCTTATTATGATCCTTCAGTTCCTATTCCTTCTCTAGAAGAGACTCTCAGGAATTTAGCTAAGTCATCACGTCAGTTAGCTGAATCGACGTATAAATTAGATGAGGTGAATAATGTAGTTATGGACGAAAGAACTGCAACAACAACTGAATCTGTAGAAGATATCCTCAATAGATTAACTCAAAACTTAGATCCTACACTAAGGGAACTTTCTTTGGAAGAGACCCTTGAGAGGATAGCTGAGTCGACATGTAGACTTGAGTTAGAGACGAACGAAAGTATTGCTCGAAATAACTTGAATTGCCAATATAGTGTATCCAATAATACCCTTGAGAATGAAGATACTTTTTCACATAATCAAGATAACGAGGTTATAATTGGTAACACTACTTATTTAGATAAGGTTCAATCATCTTCGTACTATTATGATGATGAGGATAGTAGTGATGAAGAATCTGAAATATGTAGGCATAGTAATCAGGAATCTAGTAATCCAATTGAGCTTTATAGTGATTATATTATTTCTACTTCAAATCCAAATAATTTTTATGATTATTCACCTATTCAAAAGGACGAGGATTTGATTAGGGATACCACCGTTTTAGACGATGTAGTTTTTCCTTTTGATTACGAAGCCGATAGTGGTTTAGAGGAACGGGTTCATTTCGAAAATACTGTTTTAGAGTCTAGCGACTTAGAAACAATAGGCTTGGAAGAAGAAGATAGACCCGTAGAGATGAGTAAAGATGCACTACCTGATAATAACTTAGAAGAATCTCTTGAATATTTTAAGGACTCTGAAGATACGGAAATTCAAGAAATAATTAGAGGTCTATCTAGAGAAACTGAAAACTCTAAGTTTGGGGGTGATTATCACTTCCCTAGTGCCTTACCTTTAACTCTCAGAAAGTCCCCACACTTAGGACTTGACATCAATGCCTCAACCATTTTACAAGATTACTTTCATACTCGTTTTCCTGAACCTAGTGATGTCCATAAGGAAGTTCAGTTGTTAGAAACCCATCCTCTGGTTGATGAGGTTAGACCAGGCTATGATACTAAGATCGACTTTGTTTTCCCACCAAATATTTTTCAAACAATTGTGGGAACGTATAAATTTCAAATGTGTCAATTATTAAGTTCTGAGACTAAACCTAATTACTTTAGGATATTAGAATCGACACATTTTCTTAAGAATGACCATTATTCTCACTGTGGTCAATTATGTAAGTCAAACCTGATTGACTTAGAGGATCCTCAATTATTTAGGTTATTATTTTGTGCTTCTAAGTTCTTATTTAAGTATTTACAGACTCTAGGACCTAATAATTCGGATCTCAATTTTGAGGAGTTGCAGCCTAAAGAAATATATTTAGACCCTTTTATAGAACCTGAACCTGAACCACAATTAGATATAGATATCTTAATCAGGAAACTAGGTAAGGGCATGCTAGTCTTGTACATTTTCTTGGTTCACTGCAGTTTCCTTTTGTTAGCTCTTTTTGGTTTTAAAGACCCACAGTTATTCCGGCTACTGTTATACGGTTCGAGTTGACTAATCCTTTTCTTAGTCTGGCTGAAGACTTTAAACTTAGCACTTCTTGGGAGGTAACCCAATCTCATGCAACCAGGTAATATCCTTCTGTAACTCTTTCATTTCAAATGGTAACAGTTTCTCCTTGTTCATGCTTTTAATTTCATGTTTAGAACATTGAGGACAATGTTAGGTTTAAGTTTGGGGGTATGGGAGAAACTTTTTAGTTGCAATAAATAAACTTCAGAGCTTAGAAATTATGCCTATTGAGGATTGCACTAACTAATCTAAGTGGATGGAAGCATTTTGATTGTAGGAGTTTGAGGAACCAATCTGATTAGATGGAAACATCTAAAGAGTCTATTCATAAAAGCACAGAGCTCAGGTGTTAGAAATAACATGATAGTTTCACCATATCTCGTTGAGTCCTTTTCACTTCTATTTTTATTTTATTTTGTTTTTAAACTATGTTTCTCTAAGTGATAGGTGGGGCCCACGATTCAAGTTGTTACCAATGCTAGGGTGAATTAGAGTGATTGAGATACCATGAAAAAAAAAAAGGTTGAAAAAGAAAAAGAGATG
>NC_039364.1:57831913-57882548 GCF_003573695.1 Papaver somniferum | reverse complement strand
AAAAAAAAAAAACACACACAACTACAAGAGAAAAAAAAAGCTACATACCCAAGGAATAAATTGTACATAGGAAAAAAATCCAAATACAAATACAAAAAAAAACAAAAAACAACACAACTACAAGAAAAAAAAAAGCTACATGGATAACCCAAGGAATGTGTTAGTGGCATGGACATCATGAGTACATGTTTCCGATTGTCCACCAAAATTCTTCAACGAGACAGCACTCCTCATATGAGGAATAATTGCAACCTTGCTTGTTTCCCACAGTTGTGTCCCCCAAATTTCCGTCCAAGTTTTGGTGAATGCATTGTAACGCAATAAACACCCATTTTGCCACAATTGGAGGTCCTTGTTTTTTTCCAAAAGCTATCGGGTAATAGGTCGGCCACCCTTCATCCTCATCCTTTTCCAAGAAAATGCTTATCTTATGATTCCAATTCCATTCCCCGCCAGGTGCCCATGTATGAATATTTTTTTTGGAAATGGGTGCCCAGAAATCTATCCGGGGATGATTAATCCCCTCATCACAGCAGGCCTCATAGATGTAGTAAAATAAAAGGCGAACTCCGAACATAACCATCCCAACTGATGGGAATTCACTCCTAAGAATATGATGCGGGGGTCGCGAATGTTGATGAAATGTCTCAGTGTCCAAATTGAAAGAAACTATGCCACTATCCCACTGACAACAATCCTTCCAAAAAATACAACCATGTGCGTACACACCTGAACTCCGAAAAATATAAGGAATATCCCATGCTATGTTCCTCCATCCTTTCTTTTCTCCTAGAGTGTGTATTTGAACTTTACCATCCATGTGAATTCGAACTACCTTGTACTCATCGGTACGTTGACAGTATCCGAAACCCCCAATTACAAGATACCAAGAAAGTACTTGATCTCGTGCAATAATTGGGATGCATAGTTCTGGAAGATGTAGGTGCTCACCAGTTTCTGGATTCATAACATATACATGATCTTGTATGCCATGGTGTGAAACATAAAAACAGACCAGACCATTGAAAGATCCAACTATTGGGTGCAACTTAGTCAAATCTTCATGGGTTCCATCATTCGGGGCGTCGTAATTGTTGGCTGTTACGATCGGGCTGAAATATTTCTCTCTATAAAAGAGTTGAGTAACTTCTTTCCCTATTCTTGGTGTGACACCAAAAAGGAGTCCAATTCTTTTGTCCCCGAGGATAGTATTCCACTCTTTGGAAACACATTTGCTTGCTAAAATGCTTTCTGCAGTTTGGAGGTGCTGTAGTATCTCGGTAGGTAATTCCGGCAACATATCCATCACTATTATACTGATGAAAGATTATAAAAAAATTTTTTTAAAGCATTTAAGATTTTCTTAATATTGTAGAATGCTACAAGCAGATACGAGTAATGCTTATATAGACATCCAATACATCTGTTGGCGAATGGTTGCGTCCTTGATGAGCAGGCATTATTTGAAAGGTCGTGTCTTTAATAAGCATAAAAGTAACGCATATTTGCATGTTTTATCTTTGAAAGGTCGCGTCTTTATGAGCAGGCAAGTAAAGCATATTTGCCTGTTTTATCTTATAATAGGTTATAGCTTAAACCTATAACTGATTTTTATTTAAAAGGAAACAAAATCTAAAGGATAACCATTACGTCATGAAGTAGGTATGAAAAGACACCAATTCACTAATGCTGACCTCCTGGAATTGGAATACCCGTCACGACAACATCTTAATATTTACAACGGCATTGGTTGATAATATAAAACATGAACTATCCATAAAATAAAAACGTGAATTTATCACTACAAATATGGGCTAATGGTACCATAATTTATGTATCTCTCTTTTTGCCCATTTATGTTCTGGTTTTGTGTTTTGGTGTCAAACACCAGTTTCAAATCAATAATTCGTCTACAAAAAGAATCTCGATTAGTCACAAAATCTTTTTCATTCGTGTGCATTTTCAAGAATATCATCATTGATTTGCCTATCAATCACTTATACCATTTGCATCTCAAATTCTCACTTCTTTTTACATTTTTCTTTTCCCCTCTCGGATTTTATTATAATTGTTGAAGAATAAACCAAGATACTATAAAGAATAAACCAATATGGTTGAGTCAACTGGTATGGTTGAGTCAACTGGTACAGTTGACATGAAGAATAAACCAATATGGTTGAGTCAACTGCTACAGTTGACATGAAGTGAATGGATCAACAACTCTTGTTGACATGGTACAGTTTATAGAAGTTTATTTCGGTTGCAAGTATTACTGGTTTTAAGAGTTTATTTACCTGAGAATTGTCTAGAAGTTTCTTTGTTAAAGTTTGATTATGTTTGGAAAGTTATATTTCTTGAGAGTCAAGTTTGTTACTCATATAAATAGGTTGTTGAGCCATGAGTCGAAATACATCAATCCATGAGTCGAAATACATCAATCAAGAGAAGTTTGTTTGAGTTTTAGTTCTGTGTTCCTTTCATCAAGTATTTGATATCAGATTTTCCACAATAATGAACACATAAAAGTCTCCATATAGATTCGCAAAATTCATAACCATAAATACAACTGGAATACAAAAATGCCTCCCTATATACCAAATTGACCACCATAAAAGAAAATCCCTCTCTAAATTAGTCGGGAATATGTTTAAAAGCATTAACTCCATTAAATAAAATACCAACCATTATTACCCAAAATAAGACGAACTCTGATTCTTCAGATTTCAAAAACAACTTTTAGTCCAAACAAGATACGAAAAAAAATCAAAGATGAGAAATAGTACTTTTAAAAATATATAGTATATATATATTGAACACCAAACTACATTACTCTAACCAAAACAAAAACACTACACTCGGAATATGTTTATGGCATGGTCATCGTCAGTACATGTTTCCGACTGTCCTCCAAAATTCCTCAACAAGACGGCGGTCCTCATGTGAGGAATAACTCTAACCTTTGCCCACCTTATCTCTGCAATTTCTGTCAAAGTTCTGGTGAGTTCATTATAACGCGCTAAACAGCGGTTGTTTTGCAATAGGACGTCGTTGTTATTTCCCAAGGCTATAAGCTTATAAGGCGGCCCCCATAGATTTGAAGGCTCTTCCAAGACAATGCTCCTCTTAAGTTCCCAATTCCATTCTACACCGGGTGCCCGTGCATGAATATCATTATCCGAAATGGGTGCCCAAAAATCAATCCAGAGACCATAAATATCGTGAATGTTGTAAAATAAAAAGAGAACTCCAGACAAGACCATTCCAAGTTTTGGAGTACTGAAACCACCATTCTCATAAATATGATGCGGGGGTGGCGAATGTGACTGGAATGTCTCATTGTCCAAATTGAAAGATACTATATGAATATTGTCATAAAAATAATGATTTATCCAAAAAATACAACCATATGCGTACACACCTGAATCCCAAAAAGTAAAAGGAAAATATCCGATGTTCCTTCATCCCCTGTTGTCGCCTAGAGTGTGTACGTACACTTTACCGTCCACTTGAATTCGAACTAATTTGTATTCACTGGTATGTGACAATAGCCAAACCCCCCTACGAAGAATCGTGGATCCCAACTAATTTGTGGCGTTGGTGTTGGATCGCATATTTGTGGCATATGGAGGTGCTCACCCATTGTTGGATTCATAATATAGATAGGATCTTGTATGCCATGGTGGGAAACATAAAAACATACCAGACCATTACAAGATCCAACGATTGGGCGTGACATGTTTTCATCATAGGATTGGATAATATTGCAGGTACCATTGTTTCCAAATAACATCTGATAGAAATCTCACATCATCGTGTAGTAATCTTCCTCATCAATTTGTTCTCTGTAGAAGAGTTGCATAACTTTTTCTTCTGTCACTTTTTGAGTGAAACCGAAAAGGAGTCCAATTCTTTTGTCTGCAATGACAGAATTCCACTCTTTGCATACACATTTGCTTTCCAAAATACCTTCTGTACTTGGGAGGAGGTGTAGTATCTCGGGAGTTAAATCCGGCAACATTTCCATTACTATTACTGGTGAAATATTTTTTTTTAATGTAGAAGTATTTAGGATTTCTTTTTTGTTGAATGCTTATATAGACATCCAATGGATGCAATATGTGTCCCCACACAACACACCTGTTGGAATTTTCACGTCTTTTGGTGTTTCAAAATCTATTCGGTTAATGTGAATCGTAATACGAAGGGGTGCGAACCGTTACACCGTTTGGCCAATGGTCGCATCCTTAATCAACATGCCTTATTTAAAAATCCATGATCCAAACAAGAAACGGATATTTTCACGTGTTTGTGTGAGATTTATTCCAGTTTATCAACATTCTATTTATGTGTCCATTGCAAATTTAAAAATTAGGGTTATGACCATAATATATTAATCTTTTGAAGACAATAAATTAGGGTTATGACCATAGTATATTAATCTTTTGAAGAAAAAAAATGATCCCAAAATATATTGTTATTGCCAATCATATATAGCTGTAATTTATGGTGTTGACCAATATACGAAAGCCAAAAGAGAATTTGGGCATGGTTATAGCGCTTGGCTGGACGGAATTGTTGCGCATGGCTTTGAGTAGGTGTGAATTACCGAGGGAATTACACCAAAAATAGAAATTTGTTCAGAGAAGATTAGGCATGGCGAATCATGGAGAGAGATACTTCAGATACCTACAGATTTGGCAAGAGTTTAGCCAAGGCATGCACATTAGCGAAGAGTACATGATTATGATCTACTGTAAGATAAAGCATATATGTACTCAATCAACATGGTTGTGTTTACGCAATTTTTTCGTGATGTTTTTCCGTATTTAGATAAATCATACTATATACTAAAATCAATGTGGTGTTGTACGCGTATATGAGAATATATTTATCAATATGGAAACTGTTATATTTTGTTTATTTGAGAGTGATATGCGGAATACAACTAAATTAGGTAATTGGAGATAATTCTCCTAACCTAGAAAAAATTAGGGTTTTTTCAATATATACACCACACCAGCATAAAAGATAGATTGATATATTAGAGGAAGAAAATGAGTTCCAATAAGAGGATTAAAACAACTCCAAGGATAGTAATGGCTGTACCTACAAAGCTAAGGATCACCATAACTATTGATGGCATGTGTAAGGTTCCTGACATGCCCCTGTTAGCTGAAGTTCAATCTCACGTTGACAATCTTACTCTTCCTGCTTCTGCTTCTATTAAAATGGATGGTGTCCATGCTCCCATTTCTTCGAATGAGCCTGTTGGTGAAACTGTGTCTGGCGCACCAGAAATACCCAGGGAGACACCTCTAGAGCAAAAGGTACATGAAGTTCCAGCACAGCTTGTTAATGCTGCAACACGAGTACCAGATCCAGATGCGATGATTTTAGTTGAGAAGATAATCAAAGAAACTTTTGAATAATGTGGTTTTTGTTTTTAGAAATTGTTTATTTTGATTAATTATTTTTTTAAATATTGAGGATGTTGGTATTATTTTGCTTGGTTTAGTTTTATAAAAATATTGGTTCTTTAAATTCTTTGCTTGATATTTGTTTGTTAATCAGTCATTTGTAATTAACTCGTTGAGTTAACACAATTCAGTGGTCAGAATACATTCTAGATTAGAATTAGATGTGTATATGCCTCCACCAGCACCAAGTAGTTTTGTGGGTCAGTGGAATCATGTAGGTTTCACCGGACTCAATCTTGAGTCAAGTTATTACGACTTTGACAGATGATCTACTGCTTGTTATACCTTTTGTTAATAAACTTAGACTCATTTATAGTGTTTGGGTGTAGGATATTGTTACCATTAGTGAATCAAGATTGTAGTATGTTTTGAGAAGCAGTTTCTGCACTTTAGATGAAAAGCGTCTAGAATTAGGATTAGTACCTTACCTTGTACCAGGATTCTAGTTCTGGATAGAATTCAGATAATACTTTAGTAAATTCATAGATTATATAATACATTTCAACATACCACAGTTTAACATACCGTTGTTCCTTCCATTAGAAATCACAAAGACATCTCCAGCATACCAAATGTAACCCACTATATTCAAATCAACACAAAAAGAAACCGTAATTGAAATTCCATTAACCAGATTTACAAATACTATTCAAACCCACCATATTTACAAAAAGACCCTAATTCCTAAGTATTTCCATTACAATCAAACCCATTCACAAGATTCACATCAAAACATGACCCAAAAACCTAGTCTGTAATTCCCTCAAACTTCTGATAGATTAACTATTCATACCAGGAAAAACTAGACTGTTACTCCCCCCCCCCTGCAAACACACACCTTCATTACAAACAAACTAAAACTGTTACCCCCTGCAAAACACCTTAAAACCATTAAACCTTAAAACTTTTAAAACATTAACACCTTAAAACTGTTAGCAGTTACCATCTGCATAACAGTATCAAAAAAAGCCCACATGTTCCAAAAAAAGAAAAATATCCGAATAGCAACATAACCACAAGAAAACATATGTCATCAGATTCAACAATATGAGGAAAATCAGCAATGAGCAAAATGATCAGCAAACACCTACAAGATTTCTTTGAATTTTCACGAAGAAGCTCTTAGTCCGATTTCACAAAATCGAAGCTTTTCCATCGAAATCTTGTTGATGTTCCAGGGATGATTATTCAGAATCATCACTGTTGTTCTCATTGCTCTGCTGACTGCTATCGTCGTCGTTGTCGATGCCCATCTCATGATCGCTGTAATCATTGCTATACTGACTGCCTATTTCAGTTGCACTTCCATAACCTTAATCACCTGCATCTTCACTTCCTTCATCATCTTCATTCTCTTCCTCCAAATCTCCAACCTCAACCGGTTCACCATTCTCATCAACACCATCAATTGTTTCTCCATCAGAATCAACATTCAATCTCTCATTCATGGTTCTTGAAAAAAGCCTAGGGATTGCTTTTTCTGCTAAGAAGCTTTCATACCATGCATCCTAAATATTTTTTTCTCTCTTCCTCCTTTGTTTCTCTGTCTCATAATTTCTCTCATGATCATCACTTCTCTCAAAATCATTCTCTTTCTCTTCAGAATCACTTGAGGTTGCACTGCGGGTCTTTCTCCAAACAAATCTGCTCCTTCTCCCCTCATCTCTCTCCTCTCTTTCTTTGGCTTTCCTCACATCTCTTGCAATTCTCTTCCTCTTCCATTGTTCATACAATGGAGCATTTTCCTGACGAACTCTTTCGAACTCAATCAGACGATTTCTCTCGTCAATCTCTTGCTGCACAAAATCCCAAATTCTCCAACTCTCTAGTAGAGAGAGTCTTGGAAACTTTCTTGGCGAACTTAAAAGGTGCAGAAGGCTGATTATTTCCGTTAGCATTGTTTCCTCCCAGATCACCCATTATCTCTAATCTATGTTTCCTTTTCTTAATTTCCTTGCGTAATTTAGGATGATTTTGTGTGTTTTGGAAATTCTCTGTTTAATTTCCTTTTGTAGAGAATATGACATTAATAGTCATTTAAGGCATTCGGTGGAACGTCTAGTCCCTTAGAAATTCACGCCTATTCAAAGGCATGCGCAACAAGTCCTAAACCCGTCATAATAACTCCTGCACACCAACATTTCTAATGGGATTGTACCAAATTAGCGGGTGGTGGGTTCAAAAATCATAAGAGAAAACTGGTTTTGCCTTGGGGCTGGTACGCCCCCCACTAATTTGGTACACCCCCATTAGCCTAATTGCAGACTCTTCCGATGGTCAATATCTAATAAATCTGCCATTAAGGGGTTGATAGACAGTTCAACCAAGCACTAATTATCATATTTGATTTTTTGGTAGATACTGCAGTTGTAGTTGCAGGAAATCCTACACTACACCCCTCACAAGATTTCATTAACATTCAACTCATTTTAGATTAATTAATTTTATTGATGAATCTTTGAAAAATCTTACAAGAAAAGATAAAGGAATCAAGAATAACCACTGCTCTAGATTTTCTCTCTCCTATTTACTTGCTTCTCCATCAGAAAAGATCTCTCTTTTCCTTTACAACTGAGCGACTATTTATAGGGAATTACATAGTGGGTGACAGCTAATCTGTCCTTTATTTTCGGATATGAATTGCGACATTCTCGCATCCTTACAAATGTTAATCTCGCAAACTCTCTAATTTTCGCAGGACCATCACATTTTTCTCATGATTTAGCTGACGTCGTTTATTATTTCGTTTCTGAAGTTATTCTGCGACACTGCTGTGTTGTGTTGTTAATAATTTCGCTGAGGTATTATTGCTGCAAGATTCTGATCCTACAGCAGCGCCAGCACCTGTTGAGGGACATGATGTGTCGCTGGTGTACTACATCTATAATGGCAATGTTCACACCTGAAATGGCTTAACATTGATGAGATTTCTTAGGTGTACAAAAAAATGGTCAAACATAGTTAGGTGTACAAAAAATGATCAAACATAAGGTCAAATACCAAATAAAATCAGCACAATGGTCAAACATAAGGTCAAATACCAAATAAAATCAGCACACTTGTGTATATTTAGCATAATTATTTGATTTGATAATTAGTTAACATATGGGCCATATCTTGAACTGTAGCATGGTTTGGTTCAGGCATCATGCCATATCTCAGTACCCTGGTCCCTGAGTCCTGACCAAAAACAAAATAGGTCAAGCAAAATCAAATCAGCACTGTGCCACATAATGCCTAAATTTTAAAGAAAAATAAAAAAGGTCTAAAGAGTTTCGAACCTCCAGCCCCAAACTTAAAATAGCTAAAGTGAACCACTGTGCCTCACTAACGTTTTTGAAATTTGATTTCCCTTCAAGATATTTTCTATTTTTGTTGTTGTTGTTGTTGTTGTTGTTACCGCTTAACATCTAAACTGGAGTACTTATTATTGTACTAGCTAATTCCTTTGTTACTAGTGCCTTGGATATATAGTAGTATCTTTTCTTTACTACTTTAGTCAGCTACATTGCATTATTTTACTCCCAATTCACATATTCTTAAAAGCAAACTAATAAATTATTACGGAGTAATATAGTACTAGCTAGTGCCTTGGAAGATCATAAATGCTTTTTTGTGCAATTATTTTTGATTAAAATCCCAATTCATATTCTTAGAAGCTAGCTCTTACAATTAAATTTGTATTAAAAGAATCGATCAGTATTTATTTTTTAAAATACTGGCCGATAATATAGGATTTTATCATGTTTATTCCTTTATTTTGGACGAAACATAAAATATCAGTGATACATAAATATGAATATCCGATAATATCGCATTATTGGTCGTATCAGAACGATCAGCCGATAATATTGGCAAGGATGTTTGGGGATCTTAGGTTGTCAGGTGTAACTAGTTTATTTGATTGGTCGGCATTATGAATTCACGAACGACTATGATTGGCTTCGTCGACAAGACTCGATATCCAAGTTTTTTTAGCAATGTCACTCTTGGACATGGCTTATTCAGCTAAACCATTTTTTATTTCGATGTCACGATCATAAAGAGTATAGTTCATCCAAAATTATGAGAGTATTTCCACCAAGATAAATTGATTGATGGTAATTTTCCATTTTTCCGATGTCACTCTTGAACGAGCTTGTAAAATCTAAGTTTCATCCAAAATTTTAGTTTCCGGAGATCACCGAGATAAATTGAATTATTTTTCTATTTTTACTGATGTCATGGACGAGCTTATAAACCAATTTATATTTTGATGACACAATCTTAGAAAGTACAATTTATCGCCCAAATCTAAGTTTACCGAGGAATATCTCCACCAAGATAAATTGATTGATGGTAATTTTCAATTTTTACCGATGTTACTCTTGGACAAGCTTATAAACCCCGGATTTTTATTTCAATGTCAAGATATCTTAGAAATTATATTTAATCCAAATCTAATGTAGGATCATAATCTCGCAGCAATAATGCCTCAGCGAAATTATTAACAACACAACACAACAGTGTTGCAGAACAACTTCAGAAATGACATAATAAACGACGTCAGCTAAATCATGAGAAAAATGTGATGGTCCTGCAAAAATTAGGGAGTTTGCGAGATTAAAATTTGTAAGGTTGCGAGAATGTCGCAAACCATATCCGAAAATAAAGACAGATTAGCTGTCATCCACTATGTATTTCCCTATAAATAGTCATTCAGTTGTAAAGAAAAGGGAGAGAGATATTTTTTGAGTGAGAAGCAAGTAAATAGGAGAGAGAAAATCTAGAGCAGTGGTTATTCTTGATTCCTTTATCTTTTCTTGTAAGATTGTTCAAAGATTCATCAATAAAATTAAGATTGTTAATCCAAAAATGAGTTAAATGTTAATGAAATCTTGTGAGAGGTTTAGTGTAGGATTTCCTGCAACTACATAAGGGCGCTAGAAACAGGGAGGGGTTGAAGATTGAAGATTATTCTAGAAGAAGTTGAAGATTAATATTGTGAATTATTAGAATTGAAAGTAATTGGTGAAAAAACTTACATAATCTCTTACAATTTGTTAGTATTGAAAGAATGGATAGAAGGAGAAATGTATCGGAACAACCGATAACTGCTAGAAGAAGAAGTAAAAGAGTTGCTGGAAGGGAGAGAAGTGAAATGGGAGAATCTACTATAAGGAGAAATAATGGAGAAAATCAAGTTCAACCGCCAGTTCAGCAAACACCGGTACAAAATGGAACAACAAATTATGATAGAGTGAGTGTATACACTTGGCAATCAAATTCAGCAGAAGAAGTAGAAGAAGAGCAGCAAACCAGGAACCATAGACAGGAAGAGAGAAATCAAGAAGCATATGAAGGAATAATTCATGGAGATGAGGAAATTGGAGCATTAGAAACGTTGAGACAAAGAATACATGAAGAAAGAAGAGCTGAGGCACAAGAACGTGCAAATCTAACAAAGCAAAATCACGAATTGAGGATGGAAAATATGAGACTACAAAGTAGAAGATCGAGAAGTACTACAAGATCATATTCAAGATCGACTAGAAGAGAGATGGGGCGAAAATCACCCACAATTAATGCTGGAAATAATATTCGAGAAGAAATACCAAATCCTAATGAAGAACATCGCGAAGATAGAGAAAGGACTGATGATCGTTATGTTCCACAAAATGAAACTTTTGATGATATGCAAAATGATAGAAATCAAGAGAATGGACAACGTCAGGGACGAAATAATCAAGATGGCGAAGGGAATCGAGAGGAAGGAAGGAGAATTTTACATGAGAGAGAAGCTCAAAGAAATCAACAAACGATTGAAGAAGAAATTGAAAGACACTATGCTGAACAAGCACGTTTAAATGCGAATGTGAAAGATTGAGAGCGTAAATGGAAAAACAAGAGCTTCGGGAGATAATTCTCTAGAACAATCACGACAATCGAGAAAGAAGGCGTACACAAAACCGGAATACTGGTAATCTCAATGAAGAGTATGATAGAGTACATAGGATGGCTGAAAGACAGCGAATGTAATTGATAAGAAATGAACAAAATCATAGAGGGGAAAATGAGAGACATCATCATATGCAAATTCAAGATAGAGATGAGGATGAGAATCGCAGGAGAAGACGAGATGAGAATGATAAAGAAGAAATGCAAAATTTTGTGAGAGAAGAAAGACATGAACGCAGAAGAAGGGAAGCGAAATTAAAAAGACCAATGGATCAAAATTTAGGCGTAAATAAACAAATCTTAAAAGAATTGGAAGAAATGAGAGGAATGCTAAATAATAGAGGAGAAGTAGGCAGAAGACAATTAGATGAAGCTATAGAAGAAGTTGCGAAAACTCCATTTACAAGAGAAGTACGAGGAATCCCTCCGAAATGCAATTTGCCCGCATTAACCAACATCTTTGATGGAACAACTTGTGCAATTCAACACATCAAAGCCTATGTGAGATGCATGTTACAGTGGGAAAATCATGATGCCGTATTGTGCAAGTATTTTGCATCCAGTCTAACAGGAGAGGCGTTAAAATGGTTCGAAGGTTTACCAAAAAATACAATAACATCTTTCAACCATTTGCAAACCACATTCTTGGGGGCATATATAAGTAATAATTCTTCGCGACCTGGTATTGAAGATGTGTTTGGATTAAAACAAATGATTGGCGAAAGTTTGAAGACCCTAACTAAAAGGCGGAGAACTATGTGTAGTGAAATTGCTGGCCGTGTGGATGAGAGATATCTTATCTTATCATTTATCAATGCTATGTTCGCAACCAATCTATTGTATATCCAAATTTTCAAAGTCAAGAATACAATCACAATGACTGAACTGCGAGAACTTCAGGAAGAGTATATTTCTCTAGAGGAAAGGCAAAATGAAATGGAATCATACCCAGTTGCGAACACCAATTTACAAGCAGCGAATGCAAGCTTATTACCTAAACTAATAAACACAGTGGCGAGCACTTCGCAAGTACAATAAGAAAAGGTTACGGGCAACAAAAATCAACTTCAACTGGTAGCTATGGGAAGCCGAGATCAAGAGGAATATGAAAGAGAAAGAAATTTCTACAATCGTGGTGGAAATAATAAGATTCAAAAACTTGATCAGCCGTAAGAAACTTATGGAGGTCAAAGACAAAATTATAATAGAGGACAAGGAGGTCACAAGGTAGTATGGGAAGAAATAAAGATGCCACCTCTGAATGCAAGTGTGGAGAAAATATGGGAAGCTATAATTTTGATGGAGAATATACCAACACCATGGAACATGGGAACAGAACCACCTCAAAACCGCATAAGTCATGAGTTCTGTTCTTATCATCATTTTCACGGACATACTACAAATGATTGCAGAAATATAAAGAGAATTATTCCGAGAATGATAGATCAAGGAAAACTAAACCACTTTCTGGTAGGACACCCACAATCTCAACCATTACTACCACCACCACCACCAGAACATCACAGAGTAAACACGGTGAAAAAGAAGGAAACGTTCTTCGTAGAAGTTGGTGCAAAAGCAAAGAATCTATTATGTCACTCTATCGTACATTCATACAAGACAATTGAAGATTTTCATGAAAATGTTTTGAGTAGAGTGTTCGCAAGAGACAATGATGGAAGAGAAATTATGAACATTGCGAAAATCTCGCCACTAGAGGAATGGCAGAAGCAGACTATTTCTTTTACCGCAGAAGAAGTCCCCGAAGGTGGAGAGGTACATGACAATCCATTGGTGGTAAAATTAGAAATTAATCCAAAACCGAAAGAATATGAAGATGATGAAGTTGAAGACTCGTGGGCAATTAATAGGATTCTAATCGATACCGGAAGCTCTGTGAACATCTTATTCTATCATACTTATAAAACCATGGGAGGGAGAGATGATGACCTTATACCATCAACACATAAGATATATGGTTTTAATGGTACTGCCAACAATCCTAAAGGGGAGGTTACTATGCGAATTCCATTGAAGGGAATATTTTCTGAAATCCTGTTCTGTGTTGTTGACATAAAATCACCCTACAATGCATTAATTGGTCGACCTTGGCTACATGGGATTCTAGGTGTAGCTTCAACTTTCCACCAGTGCATCAAATTCCCTCACCCAGCGGTGTAGGAATCATAAAAGAAGATTGGGTTGAAGGAAAGAAATGTTACGAAATTGAGGTAGAATCCTGCGAATGAAGAGCAAACAAGAAGGAAAGTTGGCAACGCAAAATCAAAGAGACACAAAGAAGTGAGAGATTGATGGTGGATGCAATCGAACGAAAAGAAGAAGAAATATCTCGAAACTAGTGCTAGCTCAGAATAAGAAATGGTGAACATACCACTACCAAAGGAAGCAATAGCAGAAAATAACAAAGAAGCAGAGAATGGCAAAGGTAATAAAAATAAGAAGTGTATGAATGATTGATTTGTTGCGACATTCTCGCAACAAATAAAATTCTCAAAAATACATTTTACTGAATGATGAAAATGAGATTGAGAAGTGCAAATACGACATGATGATGTGCGAGAATCTCGCAGAGACAATGAATTCTACAAAACACAATCAGAGAACAATGACTAAAGAGAAAGGGGCGGACCTTTATGGTGTACACCCTAGTTCGCGAATACAATTTCGCAAGAGGAAAATGTAAGACCTAAAGTACGTCATATAAGGGGGTACCTGTTGCATGGCTCAGGGAAAGGCTACACCGCCCCCAGAACCTGAGTCATGGACATTTTGGGTCAATAAAGCCCATCCGGGAGAAGCACCTTGGATTCTCATCTTAAGCATATGACTTAGGTTGGGCGACTAAGGTAATAAGGACTCTCCCAAGGAGTGCAGAATCTGACCAAGGCGTCGAGGTACACGGTTGAGTCAAGAGTGTTTGGGGCGTCTGGAGCGTACCTTGGCATTCTTGACAAGTCTTGGCTTATACTGCACTCGTCCCGAAGAAAACCCCACTTAGGGTGCAGTCTCGTAACCATAAACCCTATAGGTAAAATGGATAAGAGGCTGCGAAAACAACTGGTTGTTGTTAAGACCGGATGGGAGGAGCCAACCTTGTATGGTAGAGGTACGCCTCCTTGAAGGGGCAACCAGGGGGGAGATAAGGGTGGCACCCTCCATTAGGGAGCTGATAAGTGTTTTAAGACGCAAATGTCATGAGGCTTTTTACTCGCAAGGGTATTAAGGCTTGTCATGTTTGTGCGACAATCCTGAAGAGGCAATAATACTAAAGAGAAAGATAAGACGAGATCAATGGGTTTTCGCATGAAAATGCGAAGACGTCCTGCGATTTCGTCGCAAGACGACAATGTAATGGGGCTTTACTTTTGCAAGAATATTTAGGCATGTTATATTTTCGCAACATTCCTGAAGAGGCAATAATACAAAAGAAAAAGTTAAGGCAAGATCAATGGGTTTTTGCATGAAAATGCAAGGACGTCCTGCGATTTTGTCGCAATGACAAGAGGTGGCATAATAAGACATTTAACTAGGAAGGCAAAATAAGACCACACGGGAATGATATTTTGAAAAGAATCAAAACTCACTTCGCATATGATTGCGAAATTATACATAAACAATTGCGAAGTTGAGGTACAAAATAAGAAAAATCTGTAAAATCTCTCATTTGGATACAAATAACAGAGGCAAGTATGGGATTGAATGAAATTAGAAAATGTTATTTGTCTCCACATGATAGATTTACGCAAAAATTCAAAAATTAATGATTATGTTGATTAACCGTATTGCAAAGAAGAATTGTTTTAATGAATGCAGGTCGAAATGAAAGAAACTCATATATTAAGGAATATGGGGAACCAAAAGAATTCGCAAATATATAAAAAGAAGGAATAAATGTACAAGTATTACAGAAGATCAAAGAAAGAAACAAAGATTACTTCTTAGTTGATCCTTCATCATCTTTATCAGACTTGTTCTCTTCTTCATTTGCATCAGAACCTTTATCTCCATCAGAACCTTCACCACCATCAGATTCTTCATCATCAGCTTCTCTATCAGAGATGGTCAGACTATGAATGTTCTTTGGGATCTCCTCCAAGAGACAAGGATAATCAGAGTGAGGAATACTATGGTCATCACATACCATTTGAATAGTTTGATTGCGAAAGTGCAGAGCGTCGTTCTTAAAGTTCGCAACAGTGATCTTGATTTGATTCTTTAATCTAGAATATTTGTCGTTGCGAGAAGAAAGATTCTTTGCGAGTTCCTCTTTTTCAGCTTAAAGTTCCTCAACTCTTTGGCGATATCTGCTTTCAGATTCTGCGAAGCATATAACAATTAATCAGTAACTTGATAAAAACTTGTGAAAAACCAAAGATTAATAAAGGAAAACAGTTAATGACCTTCTCTCTCATAAATCATATCTCTAATCAAGGTTGTATGCTCAACTTGGAGACTAACATTTACACCTAAATCTTTTCTGGCGTTATCCAAGATTGTCGCGGCCCAAGGGAACTCATCATCACTATTTATGAGAAGACGACAACGGACTTGGTTTTCTCTCTCGCTAAGCACAACATTTTGATGATTGGCTTCATCTCGTTCAAGTTGAACCTCAAGAAGAGTATCTTGGAATTTCGCCAAAGCCTTAACACCTTGATCAGAGATACGATCTTTATCATCTATAAGTTTGCTAATCTTGGTTCTTAATTCATTGATCTTCTCTTTAGAATTGAGATAAAAACGTTTAAATTGGTTGGCTAAACCTAAACTAGATCTATGATCAATCTCTAAGAGGCGAAATTTGGATTTAAGTTCATTCAAAGGCAGAGATGAAATTTTATCATTAGATAAACTATTCAAAGATTTATTAAGATGTTCAAGAAGAGTATCATTATCTAGAGCATCGGGAAATGAACGAAGAAGAATGGCTTCATCAGAAAGACCATAAATTTCTGCAAAAAGGATTAATCAAATAAGATAAGACAATAGGATGAATGAATGAAAGGAAAGGAGAAAAATTGCATACCATAGAGCTGATCATTAGATTTTGGAAGAGTAGAAATTTTGTTCCTTTGCGAAGAAGTGTCGGTTTCCAGTTGTTTGTTCTTCTCGCGAAGACCTTTAACTTCAGCTTCTAATTGTTCGTTCTTCTCACGAAGACCCTTTAGCTTCAGTTTCCAGTTCTTCATTCTTCGTACGAAATTGAAGATTCTTCTTTTCAAGAATTTCGCGTCTCCTCTCCAAATCTGAGGCAACAGCGAAAGAAGCTTTTCCAGCCTGCGAGAAAATATAAAAAATATTAAAATAGAAAGAGATTTTGAGTTACAATAATGAAGAAGTAAAAATACAAAAGCATACCATACTATTAAGAGAATGCAGGAAGTTGGGAGTCACTGATCTAGAAACTCCGCGAAGAGAACTATCACCATCCAATAAAGGAACATCACAAATCATGGCGAGAGCTTTGCAGGTATTAACGAGTTGACTATCTCTCATTCCTTTCCAAGAATCAGAAAAGATGCCAGAGAGCTTAGCCATAGAAGACTCAGATGGAGAATCTTCATTTGAAGCAGAGTCATCATTATCCTCATCATCCTCATCACTCTCGGAGTTTTCATGAGAAGGAGTATTTGAAGGAGAGGAAGAACGGATTTTTCTCTTTTTTGAAGGAGGAGCAGTTGGTTTTTACCTGCGAATAACACCTTTTCCTTTATCACCAGTCTTCGCAACATTGGCAGGCTCTTCTATTTCAGCGATAACCTTCACACACAGATAGAAATAAGAAATAAAGGCAACAATATATTGTTTAAAATCATAATAGAATATTTCTTACCTCATATGTGTATGAGCGAAGAGATAGCAAGGTATTAGCCTTTCCAGTCCTGCGGTAGCTATCTTTCAATTTCTGGATCTGTAGAATGTCGCAAGAATCAGCGAACAAAAGAATAAAGAAAAAATAAAGAAATGTAAAGTGGGTGAAACTGGAAGAAACATACCTCTTTCTTGTTCTCGGTCCAAGAGAATACCCAAGGTTGATAAGTAGCGAGATTCTCAGGAAGAACATTTGACCCGGCAATGTAAGGTCCTTTCAACATCAAGGGAAAAACGCACCATTTATCATCTTTGGATTGGCAAGGGGTTGTGTTCTTACCAGTGCCAATCAATATCATGCATGAGCATTTTATCTTTAGCAATAACATCCTTCTTTTTCAAGCGAATACCCCAGCGAGTATTCTCTTTCTTCATGGATATCAATTCATAATTTTCGAAGAAATTCGCTACTGTATACTTCTCAGCGACTATCTCTAGATCTACCAATTTAGGATCCCTAAGTTCTTTAGAATAAAGAGATCCTTTAGCGGCACCACAATTAGCGAACTCCAGCATCAGACGGATCCCCACTCAATTGGAAGATAGCTCGCGAAAATCCCGAGTGAGCGAGAATTTCATAGAACAGTGGAATATATGGGTCATAAAGAGGAATGGGGAGAACTGCGAGAATTTGACCCAGTGAAACTATGATGGATTTATCATCACAATATTGATCAGAGAAAAGTTTGATAGAAAGAATTGACTTGGCACTTTCACCAGGAATGGTAGAAAGTGTAAAACCTTTCTCGGCAAGATCTTTTTGAACTTCCTTTAAGTTTTTCTCATTTTTTTGACCGCTTGGAGGCATATCTGAATATAGAGTATGGGAATGAATGAAAAGTAAGAAGATTGAAGAGGGAAGAATTACAGTAGCAGAACTTATGGAAGAACAATAGAGTTGCAGAGATGAGAGAGTAAAAACAGAAGAGAAAGTAAAAAGAAAATGGAAAGAAGAGTAATAAGTATATGGAGAAGATTTTTTTACTCGAAGAAATAAACACCATTAATGCGAAAAGACGTGAGCGGTTGAAAAGCAGCGGTTACAGAAGACGTGTCAAGAAATAGATGGAAGAAAGGATACGTGTGATAAATGCAGAATATGAAGAGATGGACAGCTGCGGAATTTCTCACATCGTTCTCTACTTCACATAGAAGATATGAGAAGAGGCAAGATGTAGGATCAGAATCTCGCAGCAATAATGCCTCAGCGAAATTATTAACAACACAACACAACAGTGTTGCAGAACAACTTCAGAAATGACATAATAAACGACGTCAGCTAAATCATGAGAAAAATGTGATGGTCCTACGAAAATTAAGGAGTTTGCGAGATTAACATTTGTAAGGTTGCGAGAATGTCGCAAACCATATCCGAAAATAAAGGACAGATTAGCTGTCATCCACTATGTATTTCCCTATAAATAGTCATTCAGTTGTAAAGAAAAGGGAGAGAGATCTTTTTTTAGTGAGAAGCAAGTAAATAGGAGAGAGAAAATCTAGAGCAGTGGTTATTCTTGATTCCTTTATCTTTTCTTGTAAGATTGTTCAAAGATTCATCAATAAAATTAAGATTGTTAATCCAAAAATGAGTTAAATGTTAATGAAATCTTGTGAGGGGTGTAGTGTAGGATTTCCTGCAACTACATCTAAGTTTCCGGAGATCACCGAGATAAATTGATTTAATTTCTATTTTTACTGATTTCACTCATGGACGAGCTTGTAAACCAATTTATATTTCGATGTCACGATCTATGGTAATTTTCAATTTTTACTGATGTCACTCTTGGACGAGCTTCTAAACCTATTTTTATTTATTTCGATGTCACGACCTTAGTAAGAATTTTTCGTCCAAATCTAAGTTTCCGGGGAGTATTTCCACCGAGACAAATTGCTTAATGTTAATTTTCCATTTTTACCGATGTCACTCTTGGACAAGCTTGTAAACCAATTTATATTTCTTCCAAGTTAAATTCCTTGATGTTAATTTTCCACCCAATTTTTTTATTTTATATTATACTGTATTTATTTATTTTCCAAAGCTATACTTGTTCACTAGCCAAGTTATCATGCTTGTACGTGGCTAAGCTAGAGGTTGAATCGTAAAGTGAAAACGTGTGTCACGGTATAAAACACGAGCAAGGGAGACTAGGAGAGTACTACTACTCGGTTTTTCTTTTCCAAGTCTCTCTCTAAACTGAACCTAGGGTTTCAGTACCAAAAACTGAAAGTTTTAGTATCAAACCAGAGAAAATGACTTCTACAGTAGTAACTTCCTTACGATTTCTTCTTCTTGATGACGAAGACAACGATATTGTTGGTTATTTTGGTTGCAAGGTTGTTCCTTGTTTTGGAGATGAAGAGGATGATGATTATGATGTTGTTGACGATGAAGAAGAGGAGGACGATGAAGAGGATGATGAGTATGATTCTGATGATGATGAGTATGATTCTGAGGATGATGATGATGATGATTTAGATGATCCAGAACACTTCTTTTGGTTTGGGACAGCGCTTGAGGATGAAGATGAAGACGACGATGTTGATGATGATTGGCCATACAAAGATGTGGTTACGATTGTCGACAGCATCAGTGAAGAAGAAGGGGATTCTAAATGATCTAGTCCTCTATTTTCATGGTTCTGCTATGCAAAAATGGTATTGAATCACATCTCGATCCATCATCTTTTGTTTAGTTATGTCTTTTTTTGTGTGTGTGTTATTAGTGTATCTTATGTGTTTTTTTAGATGTTTAATTAGTCTGTTTGTAAAGCTGCTTGTAAGTTTACTTTTTGTGAATGTTTAATATTTAAGGATGCAATATTTTGTTTAGATTACAAGTGCATATGTTGTTTAATTTCTGTCCATTGTTCATCTGTTGGAGTATCAATCTCTTGATGAAACAGAATGAACTAGTAATGTGTTTAAGGGGGCTTGGCTTAGATATTTGGATATGAAGAGTTAGGGTTAACCATGATTTTGTTGTGGCTTTGCTGTTAAAGTGATAGGATCATGAATATGATAGGGAGTATATACTGAGTCTTGTATTAGAGTTGAAAAACATAGCCAAATTTTTCATAAATTGCAATGCCAAATCTGACAAACTTAACCAAAAAAAAAAATCAGAATTGAGAGCACAATTGAACAATAGGCCTTTGACTGCTACATAATTTTGCTTACACAATTAACAAAATTAGCATACTAAAAATAATGTAAAAAATTTGAATTTAGTCTATACCGAGTGCTCAGCCATAAATTTGCTGGTCTTGGTGGCTTCTCATGTTCTTATTCATTATAATCATTATCCAAATGTTCACCATAGCTTTTCGCAAATGCATCCCAAGAAGCAAAACCCTTAGGAGGAGGATCATCTTCAACATGGATCATTTTCTTAATATGAACTAATTCCCATTCTTCATCGACATACTCTTCTAGTATATCACCAATGCTTTCCACAAAGTCATCCCATGAAGAAAAGCCCTTCGGAGGAGGAGGATCATTATTAACAAGACCATTGGCAGGAACAACACATTTCTCATTAGAAATCATCCTCTCAATTCCTTCGTTCTTTTACTTATGAACGAGGTATCTAGGATCCAGATCTAGATAAATATATTATTTTTTCCTATAAATATCTAGTATGCAAATCTAAATATAGTGGGTGGGTTATGTTTACCATGAATATAGCAAACGAAAATCAAGGTGATATATGGAAAGTGCGATTTTGCGGATTTTGCGAGACCCGACAGAAAAATATTGCATTAGGATTCTAGGATTAGACTACTGATCATCAGTTCTAATTAGACGCCTATATTCTTGCTGAAACCCTAAATAAATCTCTAAATATCCTGACACGTTAAGCATTCATGTCAATGAGATAGTACACTTGTTAAAATTAAAAGTTTACCTTCCTTATTTAACAAAATAGTCCTTCCTTATTGAATTTCAGACGCAATTTTTCCTACTATATTATTACTACTATCATAATTGATTTTTTGTAAAATTCATAGACCATCACTTATTGATCATGCACGGTTTACCAAGGTTTACAGGCATTATGTGACGCTGGTGTATTGCCATATCTTGATTTGTCAAAATACATCATTATTATCCTCTCCTGACCCGTCCCATCTCTTAATTGCACACAACGTTATCTTTAAGAGTAAAACGAGGCGGTAGCCTAATTTGAAGGCCATAACTGTAGCATTATGGTTCACCAGGGTTCGCATGTTTGGCTCATGTATCAAGCCATATAAGTACCTGACCAAGTGACCAACAATAAGATATAATTAATAATAAAATAAAATAATAATATTTTACATCGACGAAATTAGGGATGGTCATGGGGAGGGTATGGGGCGGGTAGTGTCAATCGCAGTCACTGCCCCGTTCGTAAAAAAAATACCCATCCCCGCCCCGTTACCCATATGAATTGGGGCGGGTTTCCCATGGGTTACCCGTAACACCGAGTTAATACATAAATTTGATTATAATCAAAACTTAAATATGATTCAAACAAAAATAATAACGTAAGAACGACGCATTCTGGAATCTTAAATTCAGTAATTTATCTTAAAGTAAACAAAAGAATCTGTTAATGACTTATTAGTTTTTCAGTTTTTTCCCATCCCGTTCTATCTTCGTCCACGTTAACCATTTCATTATCTGCTTCATTTTCTCTATTTTAACTTTTAGAGAATGTGTTTGATCACAAAATAAAAAGAACGAAAGTGATGAATGTACAAGAACGATCGAGAATATGATAAATGAAAGAAAGCTCGACTAAGTGGTGGAAGTATAAAAATTATACACATTGTTGCATAAAAGTCTAAACCCCTAACTTGTGAAAGATATGGGGCGGGTATGGGGAGGGGACCTTGAATCCCATCCCTACCCCATCCATGTAGCTTAGTTTTAGGGTATTACCCATACCCGATCCCATCTCCATTTTTGCGGGTAAAACCCTACCCGAACGGGGTGGGTACCCACGGGGATGGGTTTGGGTGGGGAAAATGCCCATCCCTAGACAAAATAGGAAAACGCGCAACAAGCTGCGTCGCGAGCCCTTTTTGAATTGCAACCTAACCTATGGAAAACAAACTCTCTCGAACCAGGAGTCATGACATTACTGTGCATGACTTTCTGGACTCTTCTGAGGAGTCCAACCGCCTCCGGAGCTAAAAAACCAAAAGTATCAAAAGCAAAAGGAATAAAGGTATGCCCATTATCAAGACACGCTTTCTCATGTTTCGCTATCTTACCTGAGGTAGCCGTCAACGCCGCTTGCCCGACTATAAACGTACCATGTCCAATTCCTACCAATGGAGAAATCCCAGTAAGATTAACACATGCATGTTTTCCGTTAGCCCACCCAAAAATTAAAACATCTGCTGATCTGAGCGTCGATTTCCCTTCGAGTGGATCAGTCAAAAAATTGACAGCCGCTTCTTTCTTTGCAGAAATACCGGCTCTCCATAGTATATCATATAAAATGTCCCTCACATGATCATGTCTATGTTTAAAACCAGGGTCTACCTTACAATGAACTGCATGTTCCCCATAATTGGAATAGCAAGTAAGAAATCATGAACATGCCCGGCTTGCAGACAACCCGTAAACCCTATCCATGTCTTTAACTGCTTTACCAACAATTAAAATAAAAAAATGGTCGAACATAAGGTCCCTGCAAAAATTGTGTATATTTATTTATTTAATTTTAATTAGTTAAGAGGGGTCATATCTTGAACTGTAGCTAGCATGGGCAACTACCAACACTATGTCAACAGCGCCTGAGACATAGTCTATTCTTTCTCCCAGACAATCAGCAGCAGAAATCTCTCTTGAATCCTTTAGTTTTCGTCGAAATCGAAATCCAGTTTCATCTTCATCAATTTCACACCCTAAAATCTCCATCAATCTTTACTCAATTTCGACTTAGATTACATAGTTTGGATTTGGTTGATTGAATATTCAATCTTCTCTAACCTGTAACCCTAAATTCAAAGTTGGGTGAATTGAACGAACCACCACCATCATCACCAAGTTCGTCCTCTGCTTTCTAATCGAAGACTGGGTGAATTCATTGAATTAATTCCATGATGATTATCTTCATGTAATATTCATTTGGGGTTTCTTGGAGATTCATCTGCAGAAAACTTCATCAACAACAATGAATCAATTGATTCTTCTGTGAAAGATCGATTCAGGCCTATATTTAAGTTTAATCGATCTCTCATAGAAGTATTGCTAGTGATTCATAATTTTGGAAATGCAAATCTTGGTCATCTTCATCTAAGGTATTTCTCATTCATTCATTTGGGGGTTTAATGATTTTTCAAATTGGAGGTTACACACTACTGATTTTGAATGGTACAATTTCTGATGGTGATTATGAACATCTCTATCTTTCAGATTTTAGGTGTATTATGTTTTCTGTGAATTGTATCCTGTTTTGAGAATGTTTTGGTGATTATGAACATCTCTATCTTTTAGATTTTATGTTTATTATGTTGTTGTGAATTGTATCATGTTTTGAGAATGTATTGTGATTATGAACATCTCAATTGCATGATTTATGCCTCCACCAAGTAGTTTTATATGTCAGTTGACAGATGATCTTAAACTAAGACACAATATTTGGTTGTATGATGCCATCATTGGTGAATAAAGCTTGTATTATGTTTTGAGAAGCAGCATCTCAGGAGTCACTGTGATTTGTATTCATTGTCAGATTGTTGAATTAAATTAGGTGTGCATAAGGCTCCACCAATTAGTGCTCATGTCAATTATGTGCAAGTCGAATACAACGCAACCAACACAGGCCAATTATTGTTAGTCACTGTGATTTGATCTTTATATCTAAAGATCAAACATATATGGATGTTCGTAATGTGTCCCTTTGCCATATTGTAGATTAAGACTAGGTGTGTATATGCCTGTCTATCAAGTGAATTACACTGGATAGAAAAACACTAAAGTGACTCGTTGTCAATATTCATTTGTTTTCGATACATCTTAGTATTGTACATGATCCAGTTCTTTGATTGTAGTTTTAGTTTCTAGAATACACCCTGCATCTCCAACATTATCGACGCACAATCATTGGACAATATAAATAAGCTGACTTCATCATATTGCATTTAAAAAAGTTACAATCGTTCTGTTCATTCAGTGTTGAGCAACATTTACATGTTCATAAACTTAAACATACCCATTTACAAGTATTTCACCATCTTACCCACAAAAAATAAAAATATCAAAAAGAAAAAGAAAAAAAGAAAAATAAACATAACATTCCCTTGCATTTTCAGTTTCCATTGCCAGAACCAAAAAAGAAAACATGATTCAGTGACTTACCATTTGCATTAGACCCCTCTCCTTTCGAATTCTTCTTTGTACTTTGATAATATAGCTATTTCTTAACATTATGTCATCATTTCCATTCGAGCACTTACCCAAAAATCCACCATCTCTCTCAGAAGAATTCAAATGTCGATAAGGCTTACTCATTGTCATACCCATCACTCGGAATCAGAATCATCAGATTCATCTTCCTCCTCATCAGACGCCTCTTCCTCATCATCAGACCCCTCTTCTTCCTCGCCAGGCCCCTCTTGCTCCTCATCAAACCACTCTTCCTCCTCGTCTTCATCTGCATCGTCCGCTTCGGAATCGGTCTTTTGGGCCAACAATGCATCATTAATCCCAAATCTCTCATCTTGGCGAAAATCCTCAATCATCACTCTTAGAGCAGATTCTGTATCACTTTGATACCCAAAAAAAGCAGCAGGCTCTTCATCTTCGGAAGCATCACTGTCATTTTCTTTCTTCATTACTGCCCTTTCAGCCAACCTCATATTTTTAGCATGCACTTCCCAGAACTTCTCCTCCTCTTCTTCATCTTTGAAAAGATCAAAACGACGCTTGTTTTGCAAAATTTGTACCATTTTTTCAACTGGTTTCTCTTTTTCAACTGGTTTCTCTTCTGCTTTGATTACATCCACTGCAGCATGCATCTCTTCCCAGAGTGTAGGGACTTCAATATCATATAACAAGTCATTTACTCTCTTGTTTACCTTCTCCATATCATCCTTGTTCATCTGCCCAATCATCTGCATAGTGGCTGATAGCCTTTCACATTTTTCTTTCTCTTCTAACTCTTTCAATATAGGGACTTCAATATCATATAACAAGTCATTTACTCTCTTGTTTACCTTCTCCATATCATCCTTGGTCATCTTCCCAATCATCTGCATAGTGGCTGATAGCCTTTCACATCTTTCTTTTTCTTCTAACTCTTTCAATAGTTGCTCTTCAGTCACGGGGGATTTACCCTTTGGTCTGTGTTGATCATCATCACCAGCCATTTTGATTGATTTGATTTGATTTGATTTGATTGAGAAAAATTCAGAAAACAGTAATCTCCCTCTACAAATTCTCTCTCTGAATTTTTTTGCTCTCTGACCCTTTGGTTTCCTTGTTAATCCCTTTGGTTTACCTGTTTATTCTCTCTCTGGAATAAACTATATTCTTGTAGGGTCACGGCTATTCCCAAGAGAAAGCTTTAATCGAACACGTACCCTAGTCTAATTGGCACATATTCTAACCCACAATGTCATAATGACGTGATAAACCTAGGTAAAATGGCATTTTGGTTAATCAAAGTAGAATTTTTTTTATTTCCTTCTCTTACTTGCGCGGGAGAAAGACTGGAAGATGCGAAATAGAGAAACCCTAGGTAAGGGATTCTTTCCTTCTCTTATCAGATTAAATTCAAACTTACTTGTTTAATTTCATGAATGGGGGATGTTTTTATTTTATTAATTTGAAATTATTATTGCTAGGATTTCAGGTATATACCTTTCCCAAATCTAAAATCGTTTTCTATTCTATTATGTAAACCTAGGGTTCTGTCAATTTTAAGAGTTTTTTATGATCTTGGCTGTGATTCTATATCTTAGTAAGAATTTTAATAGTTTTTTATTGTCAGGGTTTCTTTTGTTTTGTTCAGGTCTTTCATATTTTTATGATCATAAACCAATTTAGGTCTTTCATATCTTAGTATTAATTGGTTGAAACAATTGATGTTTTGTGTGATTCTTGTGACAGAAATTATGGAATTTGGTTTAGGTTGAGCTAATTTTTGTTACTAGTGGATGTTAATGGATTTAGGAATTTGCTTTTGTTGCTGTAAGGAGTAAAAGTTACATTGTAGATTAGAACGGCGTTGTTATACAGCTGGAAAGGAGAATCTGTTACTGCATTCTATCGATGTTGTTTTTCTTCACTTCGCAACGGTGTTCTATCATGCTAAGCAATTGGTTTAACAGGGAAGAAGGCGTATTTGAACCCGACGTTCGACAAGCAACGCACCTGCACTCCACTTGTATCCTATTAGAGAATATACTCATTCCCTGCCTCCACATACAACAAATGACATCGTTTGACTCCGCGGAAGATTTGGCAATCACCAAAGCATGGGCAGCCGAAAGTCGAGTTCTAGATCGTTCCTCGACCGAGACCCTTTGGGAGAAGATACATAACAAATTTAGCCAAGATTATGGGAACTCGAGAGGAAGAAGTGTTCAACAAATCAAGGATAAGCACAACATCATCCTACATGCGGTAGCTGGGTTTTTTAAAATCAAACACCGGATCTGGCACTTAATCCACCTGAGCTTGTCCCCTCTACAACTTGTACGTATCTTTATGGTTTATTCGGCACAATACTTTTTTCAATTTATATGCAACCAAATAAGTTTGTGTGTTGTTTTTGTAGCACGAAACCGTTAAAGCGCGCTACTTAGAGGAAAAGGGGGAAACATTCACATTTGATGAAATCGTTTACTTCATAGTATTCATATTTTCGGAGTACCGCCAGCTACGGAGTACCACCAGAACTCAATGGTGGGTGAATTGGACTCCATACTCTTATTTGGCTTCCAGATAGCAAAGGCCAATTCTCTGTTAAGAGTGTCTATAATGTGTTGTCTAGTGCATCTAATACTTTTGCAGGTACTAATTCTGTTTCTCCACAGGTATGGAAAGCTTTGTGGAAGTTAAATTATTTGTTTGGAAGTGCTTAAAAGATATAGTCCCAACAAGAGATAAACTAGATAGATATGGAAATTATTTGTTTGGTTTTAAATATCAATGTTAGTAATATTATGATACAACATTGTTCATTTATGAGCTAGATTCTCTCTTGGTTTTCTGCAGGAAATAATATTACCTTTGGTGCAGGACATTTGAAGCATCAGTTTGGACAATTTGATGTTCAAAGATTTTTCAGAACATAACTCCAAATAAGACAATGTCAATAGATGTCATTAATAAACTTGTGCCTCCTGGAACTAATCTTGTTTATCCTACTAATGGGGTTGTTCAGCCGCTAAGATAATGTTTACAAATTTTGATGCTTCTTTTAAGTCAGATTCATTACAAGGTGGAATAGGGCTAATAGTTAGGAATTGTGCATGTAGCTGCATTCGGGTGCAAGGACAATGCTTCAATGGAGGAATGAAGATAGGAGTTGTAGCTGAGGAGCTGGAATGTAAGGCTATGCTGGCAGCTGTTACTCTGGCACAAACTTTAATCATGTTATCTTTGAATCAGATTGACAAAATTTAATAAAATCCATCAATGATCAAACCTATTATGTTAATTGGATGAATCAAGTTTTGGTTTTAGATATTAATTATAATTGGACAGAACACACAAATATAGTAGTGTGTTTTAGTTCACTTAATTCTAATTGGGGCCATAACAGTTCTTACGATTTTTATTTTCAACTGCACCAGCACGTACTCCACTTTATACAAAGATAGTTTTTTACTTTAGTACCGTTATAACAACTGCAGCAACACGTACTCCGCTTTTTACCTATCGTTTTGATTTATTTATTTATTTTTGATTCATTTTGATTTATTTTCTGAATTCGGGTACAAACAAAAAAATCTTCAGCATGGAATGAATATTAATTGCATCGCATCTAACTCCGGTCATTTAGAGCCGTCAAAGCAGAAAATTATGCAGCAGGATAACAAGATTTGACTGAGAAAATTCTAAACATAGAACGTGCAGCATGCAAATTGAAGGATCTTTACCTACCTATTTTACCAAATTATTTACGATATACACTTAAATATTTTTCCAAATTATTTATTAGTAAAGATATTGCCAAATCTCCATTTACCCTACGTGTTCATCTCTCTCGTCTTAAATCATTTCATGTTTTTGCTCTTAAATCTTCTAACCTCCCCCTAGAAAACAAAACAAGTTGTTTACTTTGATCATCTGATTCATCTCCTGGATAAACCATATATTCCCCTGTCAGTTTTGCTTTGCGGATTAATCGGATCGACCGTGTAAGTAATTCTTTTCAGTACTACTTTGTTAACTGAGATTGTAACTCTAATGGTCATAGTAGGGTAAATATCGTATTCACATGCAACTGTTGTAGTTGCAGGAAATCCTACACTACACCCCTCATATGATTTCATTGTTGATCAGCTCATTTTTAGGTTTACACTCTTAATTTTATTGATTAATTTTTGAATGTTCTTACAAGAAAGATAAAGAAGTCAAGAATGATCTCTGCTCTGAACTTTCTCTCTCCTATTTACTTGTTTCTTACTCAAAAAATAGATCCCCTTCCCTTTACAACTCGAATGACTATTTATAAGGAAATACATAATGGATGACAGATAATCTTTCCTTTATTTTCGGATATAGTTTGCGACATTCTCGCAACCTTACAAATGTTAACTTCGCAAGCTCTCTAATTTTCGCAAGACTATCACATCTTTCTCATGTTCCTTGCTGACGTCGTTTCTGAAATTATTCTGCGACGCTATTGTGTTGTACCATTGATAATTTCAGTGAGACATAATTGTTGCGAGACTCTGATCCTACATCTTGCCTCTTCTCATATCTTCTCTGCAAAGTAGAGAATGATGTGAGAAATGCCGCAATTGCTTATCTTCTCATATTCTGCATTTATCACAGGTATTCTTTCTTCCATTTATTTCTCGACACGTCTTTTGTAACCGTTACTTTTTAACCGCTTAAATCTTTCCGTATTAACCGTGTTTATTTTCTCGAGGAAAAATTCCCTCTATATATATTTCTTTTCACTCTCTTCTTCTTTCCTTTTATTCTCTCTGCAACTTCATCGTTCTTCTGCAAATTCCATTATTGCAACCTTTCTTCTTTCCTCTTCAATATTTTTAAGTTCTTCTTCATCTTCAAACTAGATCTTCATATATCGTGATCTTCTTCGAGATAATCTCCCTGCTATCATTTTTCATGGATTCATCCAGGTTAGTCTTCTCTTTTCTTCCTTATGAGTTTTGCTGAAATTGATATATTTGAAATTAATATTGTTTATTGCCTTATGTGATGTTGTTTATGTGATTCCCATACTCTTGTTATTTCAGCAAAAGCGGCTCCAACACTAAATTTACAGTTCAGAACCCTAATAATCCCAAATCACAGCATAAAGTTGTCGCACATAAAAGAAAGTCTGCGAATGAGAAGGCAGTAAGAAACACTATCTTTTTCTAATAACAATATTGTTGCCTCTGTTTCTTATCTAGATTGTAATTCGCAGGGTGATAAAAATCTTCATAAACCTCACAAGAAATCTCGCCACCTCAAGACTGTTCCAACTTCTGTTCCAACTTCTGTTCCCTTCCACCTACTTATTTCTTCCAAATCTCCTGCGACATCTTCGCAAGATAAACCTTTATCTCCAATTCGTGAAGATGCTGCCTCTGATTTCATTTCTTCTAAATCTCCTGCGACATCTTCGCAAGATAAACCTTTATCTCCAACTCGCGAAAATGCTGCCTCTGATTTCATTTCTCCAGTTGATCTTTCTATGATTGAAATTCCCCTTGTGGACCCTTCTGCGAATGAAACCTCTTCTCTTCCCATTGAGAATGTTTCTCAACCTTCTATCTCTACTAGTTCTCTACCCAAGTCTCTTCCTCTGTCGAAAGAAACCGTGGAAGGGATAGATATTGCTTTCAAGGTTTTATCTGAGATTCTGGATGATGGCAAGAAGTCTTATACTGATCCCATCAATTCTAATGTTTGCGAAATTCTGAGCAAGCATTTGGGTTCTGACAAAGCTGCTTCGCAGACAGCTTTAGAAAAAGAATGTAATGATCTTCGTCTTGAAAATCAGAAACTTCAGAATGTTTTGCTGGATCGTGACAATCTTCGCAAGAAGAATGATGAATTAAGAGGTATGATTTCCTCATCTATGTCTTTAATTTTCCTTTTCGATGGTTTTATCCTTCCCATGTTTAATTATCCTTTAAATCTCTCTTTCGCATGTTAAGCATTAAATCAGAAACGAGTAATGGAGAGATATCAATTTGAATATGCTGTTGAAGAAGCCCGTGTTGATAAAGAAGTATTAATGGATCAATATATCCAATTAGATAACCTCTATTCATATTCTCTTGATAAAATAAATAATCTTACCAATGAAAATACCCAATTAGTTCAAAGACAAGATCTATTAAGTAATGAAGTATGTCGTCTTTCTTATTCTTTAACCAAAGCTAATTTAGGATGGAAACTTTATCAGATGAGAATAAAACCTTATCTCAAGAGAAGCGAGTTTATTTAAACAAGATGGTGATATCTTCACAACGACTTAATATTCTCCAAAAAGTATGTGCTGACCAAGAGAAATCTCTTCGCTCTTTAAGAAATGAACTTAAAGAAGTAACAGAATCATCTATCGCTGAAAGAGATACACTCATTCAAGGTAGAATAGCTTTAAGTATGAAGGCAAATCATCTTAAAGAACAATATTCCAAATTAGAAGAATCTTATTCTTCTCTTGCGAAGAAAAATGCCTTCCTTGTTTCTAAAGAGAAAAATCTTCAGTCTCGACTTAAAGTTTTAGTTGGAGATAAATTTGATGACTCAATGGACCATTGGGAGAATAGTTGTCTATCCTTGATTCAACAACTTATTTCGCAAAAGGAAGGTAGTCATAATAGTTTGACTTCCTTAATTATCTTTTCTTTGTCATATCTCTCTGAATTCCTTATTTTAACAAAATTTTGTATTCTATTTTTCGCAGAGTCTGAGAAGAATCTTCATTCCTCTATTTCTGACTTGGAGGCTAAATATGCTAAAATTCGCAAAGAGAATGCCTTGCCCGTCTCTACCCTTACTGGTTCTCGCGATCGAGCAGAAAGAAGATTTGATTATCTTGTTTATTTTAACGATATCAAGATAGGAATCATCAAAGAGCACTTCTTCGCCAAGTTCATCTCCGGGCTGAATTCCTTGTAAATGACTTCTTACTGTCCAACTCTCTTCATCCTACATCAATTAATCCTCTAGAAGTAGATGATGATGAAGTTCCTCGTCCTGCTGATAGTGAATATGATTACGAAAGCGGTGCGGAGGATAATTTCCTGGAAGATGAAGAAGAGGTTCCTTCTAAAGAAGTATCTGCTGGTGTTAATCAGAATGAGAAAGAAATTTCTCCTGAAGAAGTAATTGCTGGCGATAATCAAAATGCTAGTCATGGCGAAGATCAAAGCTGAAATGAAGGAGAAGCTTGCGAGAATGTTGGCGAAGAATTTCTGTCATCTCCTGCTACTGATATTAATATTGAAGCTTGAGCTTCTTTTCTAGCTTTGTTTTCTTGAACTGTCTTATTTTTATCACTTTTGAGAGCTACATTTTTCAATAACTTTGAAGTCAACTTTTCCTTTTAATATTTTGTTGATAAGAAAGATAATGCTTCTTGTATATAGATTCCCATACTTGCCTCTCATTATCTTTCTTGCACAAAATAATCTGTTGTTAATGCTTATCATTAATTTGTTTATCATATGGTCTTATTTTGCCTTCCTAATTAAAGGTCTTATTATGCCATCTCTTGTCATTGCGACAAAATCGCAGGACGTCCTTGCATTTTCATACAAAAACCCATTGATCTTGTCTTAACCTTTTCTTTTGTATTATGTCCTCTTCAGGAATGTTGCGAAAATATGACAGGCCTAAATATTCTTGCGAAAATAAAGCCCCATGATATTGCCGTCTTGCGACGAAATCACAGGACGTCTTCGCACTTTCATGCGAAAACCCATTGATCTCGTCTTATATTTTTCTTTTGTATTATTGCCTCTTCAGGATTGTTGCACAAATATGACAAGCCTTAATATTCTTGCGAATAAAAAGCCTCATGACATTTGCGTCTTAAGACACTTATCATCTCCCTAATGGAGGGTGCCGCCCTTATCTTCCACCTGGTTGCCCCTTCAAGGAGGCGTACTTCTACCATACAAGGTTAGCTCCTCCCATCCAGTCTTAACAACAACCAGTTGTTTTCGCAGCCTCTTATCCCTTTTGCCTATAGGGATTATGGTTACGAGACTGCACCCTAAGTGGGGTTTTCTTCAGGTCGAGCGCAGTATAAGCCAAGACTTGTCAAGAATGGAAAGGACGCTTCAAACGCCCCTGGAACCCTTGACTCAACCGTGTACCTCGGCGCCTTGATCAGATTCTTCACTCCTTGAGAGAGTCCTTATTAACTTAGTCTCCCAACCTAAGTCATATGCTTAAGTTGAGAATCCAAGGTGCCTCTCCCGGATGGGCTTTATTGACCCGAAATCTCCATGACTCAGGTTCAGGTGGCTGTGTATCCTTTCCCTGAGCCATGTAACAGGTACCCCCTAATATGACGTATTTTAGGTCTTACATTTGCCTCTTGCGAAATTTATTCGCGAACTAGGGTGTACGCCATAAAGGTTCGCCCCTTTCTTTTATGTCATTGTTTTGTGGTTATCTCTGCGACAATTTCGCACATCATGATCTTCTTTTGATATAAGTAATTCTGCAATTATTTTTTCAGAATTCATAACTTCTCAAAGCTTCTTACTGATAATATCTTTTCAAATACAACCTGTTCCATGGTCTGTCTAATCTACGACCAACATCTCTCCCTTATGGATCCATTAATCTATAAGATCATGTTCCAACTATCTCCTTAATGATGTAAGGTCCATCCCATTTTTTCGCTAATTTTCCGCCATTTTCTCGCTGGTATATTGGGTTTTCTCGCAGAACTAAATCTCATGGTTGAAATTCACGTATTTTGACACGTTTGTTATATTCTCGAGCTAATCTTCGCTGGTAATTCTCCATATGTTGTAAAGCTTTTTCTCTTTTTTCTTCCAATTCATCAAGTTTGTTTAAAATTAAACCCGCATTAAGATTTTTCTCCCAAGCTTCTCTTTTTGTTGTCGTAATAACAACTTCTGTTGGTAACACCGCTTCAACTCCATATGTTAAACAAAAAGGTGACATTCCAGTAGCTTCTCTTCTAGTTGTATTATAAGCCCATACTGCATTAGGTACTTGTTCGCACCATGATCTGTGATGTCCTTCCAATTTCTTCTTTAATATATCTGCAATTGTTTTATTTGTTGCTTCTACTCTCCCATTAGCTTGTGGATACAAAGGAGTGGACTTTCCACATTTTATCTTGAATGCATTAAGTAACATTTCTATATTCTTCCCCTCAAACTGTTTCCCATTATCAGATACCAACTGTGCAGGAATTCCAAATCTGCAAATGATATTTTCGAATATGAATGTAAAGATATCTTTGTCACGAATATGTTGTATTGCCTTCACTTCTGTCCATTTTTTGAAATAATATGTTGTGACTATTAAGTATCTTCTTTGTTCAGTTCCTGGTAAAAATGGCCCCACAATGTCTAAGCCCCATTTTCCAAAGGGCCATACACTGGTTGAAGATGACAATGGTGCTCCTGGTGCATGTATTTTCTTTCCATGTCGCTGACAATCTTCGCAGCGTCTTGATATTTGTTTTGCATCTTCATGCATGTATGGCCAATAATAACCTTGCATTTTTGCTCTATGTGCCAAAGATCTTCCTCCACTATGATTGCCAGCATCTCCACTATGTAACATTTTCAGCACCTTTTCTCCTTTCTCTCGTGTCAAACATCTGAGTGATGGTCCACTAAAGGATTTTCGGTATATCAACCCATCTCTTAATTCATAATTCTTTGCTCGGCTTTTTAACTTGTGTGTTTCCAATCTATTTCTTGGTGTTTCTCCTTTCGCCAAATATGCGTGAAGTTCCATTCTCCAGTCTGCGACATTGTTCATTTGTTCTTCTTTTTCATTATATATCATCATCACATCCACATCTTCCTCTTCTTTATTTATTAATCGTGACGGAAGTGTTTGTATTTTTGTGCATCTCGCAGTTGGATCTGTCATCATGCTTGAGATGAAAGCAAAAGCGTCTGCGAGTCTATTATCCTTTCTTGAAATGTGCCTCCATTTTATCTTTGGGATTTTCGCTGATAATTCTTCAACCAGCTTCTTGTATTTCTTCAAGGATGGTTCATTTGTAGTATACTCTCCTTTTATTTGGAGAATAACTAGCTGCGAATCACTAGTGATCCTGGCATTTTCTAGTTTCATTTCAATTGCGAATTTTAAAGCATGTATCACAGCTTCATATTCTGTTTCATTATTAGTGGATGCAAATTCCAACCTGAATGAAAAATCCATCTTTATTCCTTCTGGCGAAATTAAAACAATTCCAACTCCATTTCCTTCTCCATTTGATGATCCATCTACCAATATTTCCCATCTATTTGGTTTTGTTAATAAATCTTTTGGATCTCCATGTTCTTCTTCTACATCCATCATTTCTTCTACTGCTTCATCTTCTTCTAAAGGAAATTCTGCCAAGAAATCCGCAACAACTTGTGATTTTGGTGAATATAAAATTTCATATTTAATATCAAAGTGTCCTACTTGTGCATTCCATCTCTCTACCCTTCCTGATCTTTTAGAATTCTTCATCACTGATTCAATTGGTACTAATACCTTTATCTTGTGTGCTTGAAAGTATATGCGGAGCTTAAATGATGCATAGACCAATGCTAAGATTAATTTTTCAATCTTCGAGTAATTCTTCTCAGCAGCATTAAAAGTTTTGCTAATGTAATAAATGGGTTTCTCCACTCCTGCGTCTACTCGCAATAACACAACACTTAATGCATGCGACGTTGTCGCAAGGTAAATTAATAATTCTTCTCCTGGTTCTGCCTTTTGTAAAATAGTTGTATTCATAAGATGTTCTTTGATTCCTTGAAAAGCCTTTTCACATTCATCACTCCATTTAAATTTTGCACTCTTCTTGAGTATATCGAAAAAATATTTGCATTTGTCTGATGATCACGAAATGAATCTCCCAAGCGAATCTAGAATCCCATTCAACTTATGTACATCTTTTATTCTTGCTGGTGTTGGCATGTCACGAACTGCTTGCACTTTTTCTGGATCAACTTGTATTCCTTCCTTTGATACAATGTAGCCTAAAATTTTTCCCGATGCAACTCCAATAGTACCTTTCTCATGATTCAATTTAATGTTATACTGCCGCATTTATTCAAAAATATCCCTTAAGTCTTGTACATGGTCTTTAGCTTCTTTACTCTTTACTAACATGTCGTCCACGTATACTTCTAATGTTTTATGTATCCATTTTGTGAATACCTTCTCTACCATTCTTTGATATGTCGCTCCCGCATTTCGCAAACCAAATGACATTTTCGTGTAACAATATAAACCTCTAGGGGCAAAGAAAGCAGTATGTTCTTGATCTTCTTCAGCGAGAGGAATTTGGTTATACCCTTTGTACCCATCTAAAGACGATACCCTATCATTTCTCGCTGCAGATTCCACCATTTGAGGAATATCGGGTAACGGAAAACTATCTTTGGGGCAAGCTTTGTTCAGATCAGTGAAATCTATGCAAATCCTGATTCCTTTGTTTTCCTTTGGGACAATGACCATATTCGCTATCCATTCTGGGTATTTAGCTTCTCTTATAATTCCTGCCCCAAGCATTTTCTGTAATTCTTTTTCTATTTGGGAATGGTAAGTTGTTGCGATTTTTCTTATTCTCTGTTTAAATGGTCTCACATTTTTGTTAATCTCCAATTTGTGGCAAGCAATTGATGGATCTATTCCTGGTATCTCATCCATGTTTCCTGCGAAAATATCTTTATATTCTCGCAACAAGTTGACAGTTCTTTCTTATTCTTCTATATCCATTTTGGTTCTAATTCTCAACATTAGAGGCTCCTATACAGTCCTAACATTTATTTCTTTTGTTGGTTCTGTGGCAGTGTAACTGGGTTTAGGTTCTCCCAATGGTGTTGGTTCTTTTATTGCTTTTATGGGTTCTTCCCTTTCTTCCGAAATTTCGCTGGGTATTCCTTTTTCTTCTTTTTCCCTTATCATATAAGCTCTAAATTCTTCTTCCTTCTTTGCTTCCTTTGCCAATTTTCTGCGAAATTGTTTCTTTTTTGCTTGTTCTTCATAATGTTTTACTTCAATTTGATAACATAATTTCGCATTGTCAACATCTCCTCTAATTTCACCTATTCCATTTGGAGTGGGGAATTTAATACATTGATGCAACGTTGATACCACAACTTTTATTGCATGTATCCATGATCTTCCTAATAACATATTATATGGCGATTCCATATCCACCACACACAATGTTACATATGTTTCGATTTCTCCAAGTGGGATTCGCACCACTATTTCTCCTTTAGGTTTTGTTGTGGATTTTCCAAATCCATGAACAAAAATATGCTGAATTGGACATTTCTTCATCTTTAAATCCCATTCCCCGGAATGCATGATAAAATATTATATCAACTGAACTTCCTGTATCGATTAAAGTTCTGTTCAACATCCATTCTCCTGCGGATTTTATTGTTGTATCCTTATCTTTTCGTGTAATAGGCACTGTGATGACCAACGGAGATGTATGGTTCAAATTTTCTTTTGGTATTTCTTCCGCCATGAATGCAATTTTTTGCTTTTACCACTCTTTCAAGGGTGATATTTTTTCTACCGCTATAACTTTCTTTCCTTCAAAATTTCGTTTATGTATTTTTCCTTTGACGTTTTCATGAAGTTCATTGATCAAGCTTTTTGTTATCATATTACACTCCAATCTTTTGCCATTTTCATTAATTCTGCTCATCTTTCTTTTAACTGATTCACTGATTTATTTAATCACTTTCTTGATTTGAATATTCTCAATCAACAATCTTCAACTTTCGATCTTCAATTCCCTGTTTCTAGCGCCATTATGTAGTTGCAGGAAATCCTACACTACACCCCTCATATGATTTCATTGTTGATCAGCTCATTTTTAGGTTTACACTCTTAATTTTATTGATTAATTTTTGAATGTTCTTACAAGAAAGATAAAAAAGTCAAGAATTATCTCTGCTCTGAACTTTCTCTCTCCTATTTACTTGTTTCTTACTCAAAAAATAGATCCCCTTCCCTTTACAACTCGAATGACTATTTATAAGGAAATACATAATGGATGACAGCTAATCTGTCCTTTATTTTCGGATATAGTTTGCGACATTCTCGCAACCTTATAAATGTTAACTTCGCAAGCTCTCTAATTTTCGCAAGACTATCACATCTTTCTCATGCTCCTTGCTGACGTCGTTTCTGAAATTATTCTGCGACGCTATTGTGCTGTACCATTGATAATTTCGCTGAGACATAATTGTTGCGAGATTCTGATCCTACAACTGTATGTAGGTAGATAACCTCTGATTATTTGTATGATTCATATATGATAACTGAACTCACATTTTGATTTGTGATTACTCTTTGTGAAAAGTTTTATTATTTCGTAGTTTTATTCGGGCCACAATAACATTTTCACAAGATGTTGACAAGTTTTTTCTTCGTCCAGGTATCTGAGAATTCATAATGGATCCTAGAGTGGATCCTAGAGTAATGGATAAATCTTGGATGTATACCGATAGAACCAAACCGCATTATCAATACGGAGTCGATGCATTTATAAAGTTTGCTACGCATACATACCAATAGGATATTGCGAATGGGAAACGGAAACCATACCACAAGGGCAAAGTTAAGTTTCTATGTCCATGTGTGAAATGTCTCAACCTCTACGCGCACAAGGAAAGTAAAGTTAAGTATCATTTATTTTCTTCTGGATTCGTTCGAAATTATGCAGTATGGACTAAGCATGGAGAAGGAGATGAGTCATCAAGGTGGACACTTCTGGATGGTAATGGCAGCGACGGTCCGCACTCTGATGAACCAACACATGCTGCAAAGACTAGAGAAATGGTTAGTGCTTTATTAGGGGACAACTTTCAAAGGATTCTGAGAAGATGCAACGGATGCTCGAAGATGCTGGGAAACCCCTATACGAAGGATTGCCGATTTTATAAAGATATATACAATGTGTGAAATGTTTAACCTGAAGAGCAAGCACGGAGCTTCCGACAAGTTATTTAATGAACTTCTACCGCTGTTAAAATCCATGCTCCCTCCAGGAAATGAGATGATGAAAAGTACATATGAAGCTAAGAAGGTGATGAGAGATTTGGGTTCAGGTTACGAAAAGATACATGTATGCATCAATGACTGCATTCTCTATAGGAAGGATTACGAGGATCACATCAAGTGTCCCACCTGTGGGGAATCAAGATGGAAAGTTGACGACACCACCCACGAGGTTTATGAAAAAATTCCGGAAAAAGTCTTGTGGTATTTCCCAATTATCCCAAGACTGAAACGGATATTTCAATCAAAGAGAATCGAAAGAACATTATGGTGGAATTCGTGCAAGATAACCCTGGAAGAGGTGGAAAGATGAAGAGAATCGAAAAGACCATCGACCCAAAAAAGGGAAAGGGGAAGGAGAAGGAGACCGAAAGGCACTACTGGAAAAAGTTCAATATATGGTTCCGGATCCTCCCCTACTGGCGGTATCACGTTGTCCACCATTGCGTAGATTTCATGCACGTCGAAAAGAATGTATGTGAGAGTATCTTTGGAACATTGTTGAACAATGAATTTAAGTCGAAAGACCACCTTGCTGCTCGAATAGACCTGAAGGAGATGGGTTTTAGAGACGAGTTGCAACCTCGGGAAAATGGCAAAGGGGGATATATATTAAAGGCAGCATGTCACTCATTAAGCCCGGAGGAAAATGACAAGTTTTGTGCAACATTATCCGAGATAAAGGTTCCACAAGGGTATTGTTCAAACTTTTCAGCACTGGTGAATCGGAAAGATTGAAAGCTTATCGGACTAAAATCGCATGATTATTACATACTAATGCAACATTTTTTGCCCATTGCGATTAAATCAATTATGCCGCAGCCAACAAGATATGTTATTATCAGGTTTTGTTTCTTTTTCAGGGCAATATCTAGCAAAGAAATCAAGGTGGCAGATCTAGAAAAATTACAGTCGGATGTCGTTGTGATGTTGTGCTTGCTCGAGAAATACTTTCCTCCATCCTTTTTCGACATCATGGTTCATTTAACTGTGCATCTTACCAGGGAAGTGCAAATTTGTGGTCCTGTATTCTTTCGATGGATGTATCCGTCTGAAAGGTGCATGAAGGTCATAAAAGGGCATGTGCGAAACAGAAACAGACCTGGAGGAAGCATTGCTGAAAGGAACCTTGCGGAAGAGACAATTGAGGTTATCAGTGAGCACCAGCAAAGCATGAATGGTACAGTCAGAATTCCATCAGACAAACTCAAAACATCTGACACTGGCGAAGATTCTTATTCTTTCAGGGGAAAACCAATGTCAAATTCTAAGTTTCCTCGTGTTGATAAGGATCTGTTTGATAAAGCGCATTTCTATGTATTGCGGAATTCGCCTGAAGTTGCTCCTTACGTTGAGTAAGTATAACTAGATCTAACCAGATAACCTCATTTTTTATTTAGTTTTTGATTCTGTGTCCGAATTTCTGTAAAGATAATAACATTAATCATTGCATTGTCTAGCCGACACCAGAATTTTTTGAAGGATAAATATCTTGGTATGAGTAATAGACAACTAGATCAAAAACATCGTGAAGAGTTCGCCAAATGGTTACAAAAAGTGGTAAGAGTTTGCAGAAAATGTCACTCTTGCTATGTAACTTTTGCGTTGAGACGGAGGCTAATCCTTATAATGTATTTCAGGTTGACAGTGAGTGGGCAGAATCTAGGGAAAACTTCAATCAGGACTTAAGGTGGCTATCAATCCCACCGAATGCACAAGTAGAGACATACGAAGCATATCACATCAATGGATACCTGTTTCGCACAAAATCTCATGATGGTTCCGTTAGCCAGAATAGCGGGGTTTACGTAGAGGCAACTGACACGCACATTAGACAAGCGGGGATTACCCTTAATATGGCGGATTATTATGGTGTTTTAAAAGAGATATGGGTGCTGACATATCATTCGCTGAAAGTGCCACTTTTCAGGTGTAAATGGGTTACCAAAGCAGGGGTCTCAAAAGACAAACTTGGATACATTTTGGTTGAGCTTGATAAGTTGGGACTCCAGGATGATCCTTTCATTGTAGCATCCCAAGCTAAGCAGGTATTTTATGTGCCAGACCAGGAAAATAAAAGAAAGTCTATTATGTTAGGTGCACCTACCCAAATCTGGAAATATGCTGGTGATGAAGTCGACGAGGAATTCAGTACGGAAGTTATTTGTCGGAATGAGTATAAATTTCCAAAGGTAGATAAACTTGACTTGCAAAGGAAATCCAGGGATGATTACTATCGGGACGACATTAAGGGTAGAACTGCAAGGAAACCACTAGCCCCAGCACCAACAGCAGTCCCTGCTTCTCAAACGACTGCATCTGAGCAACCATTTCCAAGGACTAAGCAACAAGCCAGGTGATAGAATGTAGTTGTTTGGATTTTTTTGTTAACTAGAGAATGAATGTATGGATTGTTGAAAAAAAATTGATTCTTAAATCATGGTGGGGTTTTGTATGCAGATGGGTTTTAGCAATGTTGGATGAGTTTGGATTTGGCTATACTGATTATTGAATTAATATTCTGTCATGCTAGGATTAGTAGTAATAGTATTAGGCTTGCAAATAGATTTTTTTTTTGGAATTGGGACTAAAATCTTTTAATTAATCTTACTCCAGCAGCATTTTAAAAACTGGAGTAATACCCACCATCTTAAACAACATTTTAGATACCCTATTGATTTATTAATTCAGATATTCCTACCATCTCCACTTAACAATCATTGGAATTTTAGAATCATTCACCAAGAACATTGCTTGTTTGTACATTTACAAAAACAAGAAGACAATAACAAAAAAAAGTCTAATACTACAAACATTCCTTTAACATTTATCAGCTCATTGAGCATTATATCAAGTTTTTTCAATTTCCGCATCAGCACCACAAGTTCACACAACTATCAAACCCTCAAATGATCAAAACTTTAAACTACCATTACAACTACCATTACATATTCTCAAAATACCTTCACCAAAAGGCCATAACCCAAACCCCTTTCATTACAAACCATTACTACAAACTTGAAACAACGACTACCCCTTTCAACTTTACAATCCAAACGCATGAAAATTCCTTGTATCTTACTACTTGCCCACAAAATCAAAATAAAAGGAAATCCAAAACCGTCCGCAACAACTTTCAAAATACAAACAAACTTGCCATCTTTCGCACCAACATCAGGAAGAGTATAAGGAAGAAAAATTACCAGAAAAGCTGTTTTACAAAAAACTTGTTGATCGTTTTCAGGATTTATGCAATGCCTGAAACTCTAGCCTTTCCTGGTAACTCTGATGAGCTTACCACCGTTCATCCTCATCAGTATCCAGACCCTCTTCACCATAGTCCTCGCTATTAGATGGTGCAGGAGAAGTCTCACTGGATGATGATTCATCATCACTATCCTCATCCCCTTCTTCCCTTTCTTCCTCACTTGACTCATCATCGAGATCAGCGATTCGACGACTCACCTTCACTGCAACAGGTTCACCCTCACTCATGGTGCGAGCAAAAATCTTGGGATCGGCAAGTTCATATTCAAATCGCCTTCTCGCCTTATCATCATGATAAGAATTCATCCTTTGCTTGTCCTCCGCAACATCCGAATCTAGGTCACTGGTATCCACTTCCTCCACTTCATACTCATACCCTTCTGAGGCCTCGGAATCACTTTCTGTTGAACTGGCAAACTTTGGGGTCTTGGCCTGCTTCTCAACCTTTTCCTCATCCTTCCGTTCTTGCCATTCTAAGAACTTGGGTAGCCATGCATTGTAGAGAGCCTCAAATCTCCTTTTCTTCTGCTCCTGAACAGCCTCTTCTGCCTCTCTGTGACGAGTTTGCTCTTGAATCCGATGATCAATTTCAGACTGTGCATCTTCTCTTAACTGCTGCAATTCCTCTATGCTCAAATAAGGGAGAATTGACTTGGCTTGTGCAAATTCAGGTGTTACTGGTGGTGCATTTGGAAGATTTCCGATGGAATTTGTTGAATTCTGGGCAGGATCAGCCATACTCTCAATTTAGTTTGCTAAACCTAAATCTTTCCTCTTCTTTTAAAGATCTCTCTGAAAATGGTAATCTCTCTGCTAATTAACCCCTCAAATACCCCATTGTGCCAATTCAATTCCATTTATGGCGCTTAGTTAGCCGTCATGTCACTTTGTTAACTACGCCTATTCAAAGCCATCCGTGTCCCCTTCACTCTAATAACCATCATTACCCTATCAAGACCTATTTTCAACACCTAATTCCCATTAAGACTTTTACCCTCTTTGGAACTGCCAGTAAGGGAGTATCTGGTGGGTCACCAAACTTTGATGTTTATCTTTGGGGTCTAATTAACTCTTTATGTTTTATGCATACTAGGAGATGGCAGCACCAGTTGGGAGGCTTCATTGCAACCTGCTAAAAATGTTCTTCCTTCTATAACTGTCCTTCATATAATAGCGTGTCCAAAAAAGGAAAATTTTGTCCATATTACGTTTCCAAAGTAATATTAACAATAATTAAAGCAAATACTAATTAACCACTAAACTCAAAATGGATATTAAGAGAAGTAATAAGGGAGAAGGGAGAATTTCTTATTCACTTAAGAAATTGGGATACAAAATACAATAGCCTAAGGGAGCTATTTATAAAAGTCTTAAGGTGTTAGCTTGTATACACCACCTAGTATTACATGTCACACTACATGTAGGATGTTATGTAGCAATAACACCTCTAGCTTGCAAACCATGCAATTCAACACCCACTAGCTTTAGGTGTTAATCTCATCCAACAAAGTAGCTTACTATTGCTTAAGTAGCTTATACAAGTTTCTTATACAAGGTGCTTGGTGTAACAAGGTGCTTATGCAAGGTGCTTGGTGTAACTAATGGTGCTAAGTGGATAGCCACCATATCCCATGCATATTATAACAGGCCACACTTTGATTTGGCGTGTTTATTAAATACGCCACACTTTGAGTAGCTGAACCAGTTTAGTTTTTTCAAAACACCCTATAGACACGTCTAAAGATGGTAAGCTTGGTGGATTGATACGTTACCTAACTTTTTTGAGGTCATGCGTTCGAATATTGCGTTCGAAAGCTTTTTATTAATTTTTTCAGAAGGATGGGCTTGTTCAGAAGGATGACAGCATCTTCTTCTAGAAGTTTTAAGGTAATTGGGCTTCCACTTGCCACTTCAAGCCCGTCTCTGAAGAAAATAGTTGAGGGCAGCTGCGGTTCGGTACTGGGTTTCGACTTCGGGTCACGGGTAGCCCGCTTAGAGAGTCCGCTTGCCAAATAACTGCCAAGTGTTTGCTGTCGCCTCTTAACGTCCAATAAGTTGGGGTGGCGTTCAATAGGTCTTTGCATGCACTTAGTAGGCATGTGCCTCCACGATATCTCAACTAATTGATCTCGAGGATTGAAAAAGGATGGGTGAGATGTGTTAACTATTGGTCTTCTCGTCCATAAGGCCTGTTTGGAAGAAATCAATTTTAATTTCCAATTCTGTAACTCTGTAACTTTCACATTCCATCTCCGCAAAATCCCTTCAGTGTTCCAATTGTTGAAGCTATGTCTAAGCGAGGTTATAATGCATATCTAAATCTTAATGATCCCCCAGCCATGTCTACAAATCAGGAATCCATGGGTAGACCAGAGGAAAAGAAGGCTAAGATGAATATGCAAGAAAACCAGGTATTGATTTTTGATAATCATGGAAGAATTGTTGGGTTCAAGGTGTTGAAAGTGAATTTCATAGTTGTAATTGGCTTTATTAGTAACTGTGATGGTGTTATTGATTGGGATTCCCCCATTTCTCCAATTTGACAGGTAGTAGAGATAAGCAGTAGCAGCAGTGAGGAACCAAATCCAAACATGCAAGTTGGTACTAGAGGTGTTGGAGAAGTCAAAGAGGATAGGGTTGTTATGCATGATATTGCCAGTGCTTATGCGTTGGATCCTCAACTTCCTCAACTCCAAGGGGATGATGAAGGGTGGGTGGTGTATGTCGTTCATCCTGACAAAGGCCAGTTTTTGATTAATGAAGGTGTGGTGCTTGTAGGGGAGCAGCAGGTGGTTTGTAGTGGTGCTAGACAGGGGTTCTATTCTGCACCAGTTCCAGTTGCATGCAAAGCTAAGATTCGGGAGAATGACACTCATGGTCTCCCCAATGATGTGGTAGTCTTCCCCAATATCTTCATGCTGGTACCAGTGATGCGACAGTTGGCAGAGGATGCTTATGATATTGTAATCTTCGGACCACGGGAGATAACTGATTCTAATGATATTCCTGAGGATGTAGTAGTGCCTATGCCTCCTCCTAGGGAGAACTATTCTGTGCCAAGGAGGAGCGCTGCACCAGAAGGGAGTGTAGCTAACAAGAAGGTTGTTGAAAGTGGTGTGGGGACCTCTGGGGTTGCACCAGGAGCTTGACCAGTATTCAACCATCCCCTTCCAGATGGTAAAGTAAGTATTCCTGTAAATGTTTTTTGGGTGAATATTGCATATGTTTCTCATGGATAAACAGTTAATGCTAGTGGTGCTGATTTTGGATTTGATAGTGTTGGTTTTAAAGACAATGATATTCAATTGAATAAATATGTGGTTCTGGGTTATTGTATTATGCTTGGTTGAGTGGCTGTTGTGTTTAATTTTGGTTTTGAGCTTGATATGGTGACTATAGTAAATAACAGGGGGAATTTGAAAGGGGGTTATGCCCAAAAGTGTTTTCTACATAAAGTTATTTACTAAAAATGTCTAGTTTTTTAAAAATTCTGAAAAAGGTATAATGTGTACACATTATAGGTGTAGATTCTTGATATTGTGTACACAATATCAAGCAATGGGTACATATTCAAACATTTTTGGTAATTTAAAACATTTTTGGGAATAACTAAAGAAAACTAGACACCTTTGGAAATTTTCTCGTTATCATGAAGGTTTGAAATTGTTTTATGGGGTTAATAGTTTTATCTGGGCATTCATATGAACTACTCCAACAGGTAGCATAGGAAACTTTGAAGTTATAGAGATAGAATAACATATTAGTACAGGAATGCTTGAGAGAGCAATGAAAAATTTTACCAGAAATGCAGTGTGGTAGCTGAGAGGAAATTTTGATGGCACACATAGTCCAGGAGTAGGATCTTTTAGAAACCAAATTGCAGACTCCCAAGTTATTTATAGCATTCCAATGCAACGGATTACCAAAGAAATTTTGATTATAGGTGTTTAGAAGATTTGCAGAAATAGTTCTGGAGAACCCAATAACTTGCAGAACATGCAAGTCATAATCTATTCCAGAGAAAGCTAGGGAATTAATCTTGAGGGTTTTGGGTGTACTTTTTGGCCACACTTTCAACTTGGCGTGTTTATTTAAATGTTGAGTAGTTCAACCAATCTAGTATTTTCAAAACACTAATCAAAAACATCTAAAGATGGACAGCTTGGTGGATTGGTACGTTATCTAAATCCTTCGAGGTCATGCATTCGAATATGGGCAAAAGATTTTTATTAATTTTTTCAAAACGAACTTTTTAGCCACGCTATAAAACCGGCGTGTCTATAGAACGCACACTATGGACACACATATACTAGCGTGTCCAAAGAAGAACTTTTTAGGCACACTTTCAACTTGGCGTGTTTATTTAAATGTTGAGTAGTTCAACCAATCTAGTATTTTCAAAACACTAATCATAAACATCTAAAGATGGCCAGCTTGGTGGATTGGTACGTTATCTAAATCTTCGAGGTCATGCGTTCGAATATCGACGAAAGATTTTTATTAATTTTTTCAAAACGAACTTTTTAGCCACGCTATAAAACCGGTGTGTCTTTAGGACGCACACTATAGACACACATATACTAGCGTGTCCAAAGAAGAACTTTTTGGCCACACTTTCGACTTGACGTATCTATATATCCTACACTATGGACACGATATACTGGCGTGTCTATAAATCGTACACTATGGACACACATATACCGGCGTGCCCAAAGAAGAAATTTTTGGCCACACTTTGAATTTGGCGTGTCAATCAATCGTACACTATGGACACGCATATACTGGCGTGTCTAATGAACCAACTTTAAAACCACACCTTAAATGGCGTGACTAACCTTTTGGACATGCCACAACTCCCTAATGTGGCCATAAACTGGTCTATAAACACGCCCAATACCTAATGTGGCCATAGACTGGTTTATAAACACGCCCAATCAAAAATTTGAAGTTAACGTGACTAAACGGTTGAAATTTTGACACGCTAGTAGCCCTGGTGTGGCTGAAAGCACTTATATGAACACGCCCATTGAACATTGTGTGTCTATAGGGTAGAAGTATACCCTATAGACACGCCAAAACCAAAAAGGCGTGACAGGCAAATTTATATTTGGCGTGGCTAAAGGCCATTTCTGTACTAGTGCATTACAGTATAGCAATAAACTCATCTGTCAGTCACAAACGCAGTATGCTCTTGATCTTCCTCGAACAAAGGTATTTGGTTATACCCTGAAAAACCGTCCATGAATGACAGTCTCCCATACCCTGAGGTTGCGTCCACCAAATCTCTTATCCATGGCAGCGGGTACGGATCACTCGGACATGCTTTATTCAAATCAGTAAAATCGATACAGACACGAATTTTACCATTCTTCTTTAGAACGGGTACGACATTTGACAGCCAGCGAGGAGACCGCACAGGTCTAATAAAGCCTGCTTCCAATAGCTTTTCGACTTCTGCAGTTTCTCCATCTTTTTTGCTTTGCGTCATATTCCTGATTTTCTGACGAACTGGATGGAACTTCTCATTGATATTTAGCTTGTGGCAGGATACATTCGGATCTATCCCAGGCATCTCAGCAAAACTCTATGCGAAAACGTCGGCGTTTGCCCTTAGCAATGTAATCAAACCATCACATTTGTATGCATGCAGATCTGCCCCTACGAACGTTGCTTTTTTGCTTCTCATCTCCAATCTGGACCTCGATCAGTTTCTCAACTATTGGGGGTTCATCTGCGTCCTCTCCCGTATATGATTCTGGAGGGAGAGGATTCTGTAATTGTTATTTCTGCTCGACTCGCATAACTTGGTTCCCGCTAACTTCTGACTTCTTGTACTCGTCCATAGCACACTCGTGACACTTATGGGAGGCCATATGGTCGCTTCTAACTTTCACGACTCCTTCAGGGGCAATAAACTTCAAACATTTATGATATGAGGATGTCACTGCATCGATCTCATGCAGCCAGTATCGTCCCACGATCGCATTGTAGGGAGCTCTACAGTCAAGCAGCAGGAAATTTCCTATAACAGACTTGTCAGCCACTGTTATAGGTATCTTCACTTTTCCAATCGCCTTTGTAACTTCGCCAGTGAAACCGATAATTGTATTTTCATCCATTTCGATCAAGTCGTGTGGGAGATTCACAGAGGAATAAGCTTCTGAAAACAGCACGCTCACTGAGCTCCTGTATCCACTAGAGTCCAGTGTACACGAAACATGCCAATCCAAGCAGTTATAACGATAGCATGATTGTGGGGAGCATATGCACCTATCATGTCTGCTTCAGAGAACTCGATCTTTTTGCATCCAAGCTCCCGAATTTCTGCCCCATTTCCATTGACAAAATCGATATGATTTGTCAAGTAGCATTCTTTTAACTGCCTGAGTTTTCTCCTGGTTTTATCTTCTGATGCCCGCCTGGTCATTGAATGGATCCTGGTGTGACTGACGTTAATCACATGTGCGTTGATCACATGTGTTGTGCCAAACTTACCAGGACCTTTCCCGAAATCCTTTTCCACGTACTCTTTTAGCTTTCCAACATCTATCATCGCTGGACATCGATCTGTAAAGAGCGACGATTCTCAGTCTTGTGACCATGGTCTTTGTGAAAGTTGCAGTATTTGCTCTTATCACGTTTATCATGCGTATCTGCTGGTAAAGGTCGAGGGGGACTCAAATCCTTGCTTATTTTCTCATATAACTCTGTAAGCCATATGTTCAACGGCGTCAGCTTCATATCATGATATTTCTGATATCCAGTTTCCATTCGTTCCCCGTGGTTTTTCTCTCGAACTTCACCTCGATCGTTGTGTTGTCCGCTCGAACGGTTCTTTGACTTGTCCTTCTTCTCATCATTTGGATGATTGGATGATCCGTTAACTTCTTCTCGAGATTTAGAATCATCTTCCACTCGAGCGTATTCTTCTGCTCGATCATATAGTTCTTCCAAAGTATTTGCTGGTCTCTTGACCAAAGAACCATACACACCCCTTTGATCATACTGGTATGCCTGTTTGTAAGCCGCGATGACGACTTGATCATTGGCACCATCCACATCGGCCACCTCTTGCTTGAAGCATCGAGTGAACTGTCTGATGCTTTCCTCCTTCCGAATTGCCAGAAGGAACAATGTGTGGTATCCCTTCCGATCACGTTTGTTGTATTTATAGTTAGAGCAGAATTCGTCAATCAACTTATGGTAAGTCCGATCGATTGTGGCGGGAGCTGATTGAACCACGTTATTGCTCCTCCAGTCAGTGACTGTGGAAACATCTTGCACATCAACTCATCGCTGAACTGCCACAAAGTCATGGCAGTTTCATAGTGTAAAACATGTTGATCTGGATCATCTGTTTTCTCGTCGAATTCTGGCAGCTTGGGAACCTGAAAAATTCATAGGCGGCCGGAATTCTCTGATATTCAGTTTGAAAGGAGCCCCAGCGGCTCGATGCAACCTTTCCATCTTTTCTCTCTGGAACGCTTTTTCGACATTACTTTCTCAATCATCTTGCAAAGGCGAGCTTCTGTTATTGCATCCACATCGCCATCTGAGGAACTGTCTTCTTGCTCATAATCTCGGTCCTCTGAAAAATGAGCTTTAGATCTCATTCTTTTCGTTTGGGACCCAGTGGGCTCTCTTCCAGCTCTGCCTTGCTCCGAACGAGCATAGTAATCAGGCAAAAATTCTCTCTCATCGTGCTGATCTCAAACCTCTTCTTCATCACTCCTGAGACGTTTTGAACGGGTGGTGGTTCTGGCCTCACTCTGGCCGGGTCCCTGCTCTTCGGGGTCGTACAGGCCTTTGTTTAGGTAGATCTCCAGTGACCAACAGATTTTTCTCTGGCCGATCAAGGTCGATTACTTCTCTGTTTCGTTGCGCAACTTGCGGGCTAACTCGACTTCCAAGGCGCTGCCATACGGACCTACCCCTCTGGTTGTTCAGGTTACCAGACCTAGGTCGAGGCTGGTTTTCATGTTCTAATCTCAGGAGAGCATTCTCCTTCTCCAACTCGTTCAGTCGATTGAGTAACAGTTCTTCCTCTGTGCTAGGAGTTACGGTGCGGCCATCTTGCGGGTCCTGTCGATCGTCATTCCTCATAAACGTGATGCCGAACACATGCCCTATGTTTCCTCGAACTTGTGGGTTTTCCCCGTCAACATCCATTCCTTCGTTGTCGATCACTGGTTGTATTTCCTTTCTCCGATTCAGATCTGGAGTTATGTCACGGAAACGATCTCGATCTCGTCCATGATCCAGGGATCTGTTATGAGTATGATCCCGATATCGATCTATGGTTCGGTCATGAGCATGATCTTGACCCTGCCTGTTTCCAATGGGTACTGTTGAAGCTGACTGAACCTCAATTTCGTGCCTTTCAGCTTCGCGTCTCCTGCGCTGTTGAGAATCGCTAACAGAATCGGCCCTTCGTGCAGTCTGTCTGACTACTGCCATAACTCGATTTGGTAAAACACGAAAATCTTTTCTCGAAAACCTTGGTCGGCGCCAATGTTTGTATGGTAAAATTACTTCTACCCCAAACACGATTTTGATGACGATTTTGTTGAAGATCGATCCGTTGTTTTATTCTCCAATTGAACAGTGGGGGGGGGGGGGGGGGG
>NC_039364.1:57769423-57831747 GCF_003573695.1 Papaver somniferum | reverse complement strand
GATACCTGCAAAAAAAAGCTCTGATGCTTAAGTTAGCTTAGGATTTTTCACAAATAATTTTATGGGGAAGATTGCATACCTCTTCGGGTTATGAGCCCATGTCTTTATATGGTGCGAGTTTCCGTTTATTTTCTTTAATTTCGTGGTAGGCATCAATTGCCATAACTGGCCTCTGCATGCCTCCTCCCTTAACTGGCCCTGCATGAATCCTGTAATAATTGTCCCTTGCGTGCCTCATGTAATAACTGGCCCTTGCATGGCTCTCCAATATAAATTAAATTTAATTATCCCTGCATATTCCAGAATATATTGTAGACCCTTCTGGAATGTTCCTTTAGGTTATGGAACTATCCAAGCAAAAATGGGTATAAGAGACCAAGCCCGAGTAGGGATTTTTGCTCAAGCCCACAGAGGGGCGTACAAATCCGCAAGGCTAACAGTATGGGGCGGAATTACCCAAGGGCCATGGAATTAAACTGTACCTTGATGCGCTAAATCAAATCTGCGATATTACTTTGCATCGTGCTATACCGAATCAGATCTACGATATTGAGTTGCATCGTGCTACACCGAAACAGAATAAACTAGGCGGCTGCGGCTGCCGGATTTGGCCGCCGAAAATCGTCGCCTGAGAAGATGATGACGCAATGCTGATGGCACGATGACGCAGCTGATGATGTCATGCTTAAGCATGTAACGGCGTTATAACTCCGTTAGAGTTTAACGGAATATGCTCCATATTATCGGGATATCCTGACGGCGTCATAACTTAACGGAATATTACGAATACATAACATGGCTGAGTGGCACGATGACGTGGCACTTTGGTGCTGACGTGGCAGCTAATTGTTGGTCATAGTGCTGATGTGGCACTTTGGTGCTGACGTGGCAGCCACTGGTTGGTCGTTTCTGCTGACGCGGCAACAACTGGTTGGAAGCGACTGCTGACATGGCAGGATATGATTGGTCCATAGTGCTGACCGAGAGTGCTGACGTGGCCATTTCTTGCCTTGTCTTGGATATTTGCCTTTGGGCTTTTATGTATAGAGTTTGTGAGGCCTAGTTAGCCATACTTGGCTAACTAAATGAGCATATTAGGCCCAATGAACCATATTTAGTTAAAGAGAGGAGCTTTCTAGTCCTAAGTAAGCCCATTTTTGGTGTAAAAATAATAGGGTACAAACAGTTTGTACTAGAGAAGTTTAGATCTTATTTGGTGGGCACAAAAGTGGTTGTTTTCTCATACCATGCTGCATTATGATACTTATTAACAAAGAAAGATGCTAAGCCAAGGCCCATAAAGATGGATACTTCTTCTTCAAGAGTTCAACATGCAAATCAAGGACAAGAAAGGTAGCGAGAATACCGTAGCAGATCATTTCAGCAGATTGGTTGTGTCCGAAAAAGTGATTCCTTTACGTGATAGTTTCCCAGAAAAGGAACTCTTTGGGATTGTTGGTACAACTCCATGGTATGTTGATATTGATAACTTCTTGGTGACGGGAAAAATGCCTAGTTCCATGTTTACATTTCAGAAACATATATAAGATTAAGAAGGTAGCCAAGCAATATATTTGGGATAAACCTTATTTGTGGAAGTATTACTCCGATCAAATGATCCACATGTGCATACTTGATTCCGAGTTTCAATATATTCTGAATTTTTCTCATTCGGCCATTTCGGAGCTACGAGGACAACCCTCAAAATTCTCGAAAGTGGATTTTATTGGCCTATATTGTTTAGGGATGTATATTTATTTTGCAAGGCTTGTGATAGGTGTCAAAGGACATGCAATCTAGGTGCTAGAAACCAAATGCCGGAAACACCAAATCTCGCTGTAGAAATTTTTGATGTTTGGGCATCGATTTTATGAGACCATTTGTGAATTACAATGGGAAATTGTATATACTTCTTGTTGTAGATTATGTTTCTTAGTGGGTGGAATCTAAAACCACTCCTACTAATGATTCTCAAGTTGTTTGTGAGTTTGTGAAGGAACATATCTTTTCTAATTTGGTACACCTCGACTTGTGATTAGTAATGGAGGTTCCCACTTAAAACGATCCTTTCATGCTCTTCTAAAGAAGTATAATATTTCTCATAAAGTTGGCACACCGTACCATCCACAAACTAGCGGACAAGCTGAAATTTCCAACCGGGAGATTAAGTCCATCCTAGAGAAAACGGTGAATATTTCAAGGATTGGAGTTATAGACTCAATGATGTGTTATGGGCATATAAAACAACTTACAAGACACCCATCGATATGTCTCTTTTTAGGCTTTCTATGGTAAACCTTTCCATCTTCTCGTCGAAGTTGAACACAAATCTTACTAATGAACATAGGAAACTTCAATTCAATGAGTTAGAAGAAATACGTAATGATGCATATTAAAGTTTACGCATTTACAAAGATAAGACCAAAGCTTTTCATGACAAAATGATTTTGTGGAAGAATTTTGAAGCGGGGAAAAAAGTTATTTTCTTTCATTCTCGTCTTAATTTGTCTCCCGATAAACTTAGGTCTAAATCGATTGGACTATCTATTGTTACTAATGTGTTTTCTCATGGTGCAGTTGAAATTATTAGTCCCAAAACAGGGCTGGTTTTGGCCATTGTTTGAAACCATACTATGAACAATTTGTGACGGAAAATCTGGATATTGTCAAATTGAGTGATCTACTCTCTCTAAAGGAGTAATTGGAGCTGAAAGTCGGGCTGACGACTTTAAACCAAGCGCTAAGTGGGAGGCAACCCATCGGTTTGTATCTTTATCTCTATCTTTTTATTTTTAAGCATTTTATTTTTATTTTTTTATTTTATTTTGTATATCATGTTAGGAATTTCCCACCTTGAACTTTACTTTGAATGACTAAATTTACATTGAGGATAATGTAAATTTTAAATGTGGGGGAGTATTTATATGTATGTAGAGTTTGATGCCTTTGGTAAAAAAATAGAAAATTTTAAAAATTTTAAAAATAAAAATAAAAATACTTTACTTGGACAAATGTGTTTCACATGGCTATGGCTCGGGAGTTCTAGCTTTCACTACTTTGGGAGAGCTTAGTGAGGACACCTTGTGTTTTTTTACGCGTTTGAAAAATTATTTAGTTTGTAATGATGCTACGTGGTGTAGGTAGTTTTATTTTCATAGATTGGGTCTAGCTGTTCAAAAAGGTGTTGGAGATTAGCTTGTTGCTAGGCTAGCTAGCTACCAACCAAGGTTTTGTACAAATCTTAATAATATTTAATTAATAATTATCTTGTATTTTGTTGTCAAAATAAAAAATTGCATAATAAACTCTTAAATCTAGAAACTTGTGCGTTTAGGATGACAATAACCAATCTAAGTGGATGGAAACATCTTGGTTTTAGGAGTTGAGGAACCCACAAATAGAGTGTATTTATAAAAGGTTGGAGTTCAGGTGGTAGAAATAACACGCTAGTTGTCACCATATCTCGGAGTGGTCACTGTATCGCCTTCTGTTTTTATTTTTGCAATTTTTTATTTATTTCTCTAAGTGATTTGGTGGGGCACCAGCATCGAAATGTTATCACCGCTGGGATGAAGTAGAGTGATTGAGTTACTAAAAACAAAAAAAAGACCAGACCAATTGAAAATAAAAATAAAAATAAAAATAGATTGACACTTAGATAGCAATATGTATGTGTTCTCCCTGTATCCGTCGCCTAAACAAGCGTGAAATGTAGGATCCATGGGAATTACCATGTAATCTGCTGACAAGAAGCATGCTCTTGGAATCGAAAGATCTAATCATGTAGTCAATTCGAAGAAAAAAAAGACCATTTAGTATTATTATGGTTCAATTAATAAAACGACCGATGACACCCTTGTATTTACCAGCTGAACTGATATTAGAGTTCAGACCAGTATCTCAATCTATTAGGATTATAGGTTCATCCTGGAAATGACCTTCACATAGATATGGGAAACACCGTTCACCTTAGTCAACATTCACAAACATCTATCTCTATATCCATCTTCTTAATCTATTCATGTGATTGTGGTTAGTTAGATTCCGAGTATTGTGGTTTTGTTCGACATTCTGAGTAGAGCTTTGTCAGTTATATATGAATTGGATTCGCATCAGTGATAGGTGTTTTAAACACCTTAATATTTATCTATTGTTTATACTTTCTTTACTACTTTTCTTGTAAATTATATATCTTATGTTTGCTTTTAAGTTCTAGGTGTTTGGAGTCATATTGGTGTGAAACAAGAGAAATATAGGCTCAATTTATTACACGGAGGCACTGGGCATGGATGGAGGTGAAGATAACAAACACACAAGTCTTTAGTGTGTCGAAAACAAGAAATCAGGTGGCCTTTATCTAAAGCAGTGGGTGACGGTATCTATACCAGGGTATTAGACCTCTGTTGGTAGGACGGTCAAGGTCTAGATTAGGAAATCTAGTTGGTTAAGGAAACCAAGTACTTGTGTCCTAAGTATAACAACTTAAGAGGTTTGTCTCTTAGAGCTAAGTTAGGAAACCCTATACTTGTAGGAAAGTAATCCTTGTTAAGGAATGTGTCCAGTCCTATTGATGTGTATAAATAGTTATAGAGAGAACTAGGGAAAACACACCAGAACTAGTAAGAGTTCTCTTCTTCTCAGCTTGAGCTTTGTATATTCCAACCTATACGGTGATATATAAAATTGCTTATTCCTTCCCGAGGATTCAACCTCGTTAAATACTTTTTCTTCTTGTGTGTGTGATTGTGTTCTTGGCGATATTGAGATACCTCGAATAGTGCAAACCTAACGCTTTCGCAGGCTTTGGCGCAACAATTGGTATCAGAGCAAGGAGACGCTCTTGGATACAGGTACTCGGATTGTAGTTTAAGTGAAAGTATTTTTCTGAAGATTGCTTGAGGTAATACTAATCTCAAAGGTTCTGTTTTTTATCTATATTTGGTTGTTTGTGAACAATGGTTGACGGGGACGAAACAGTTGATCCGAAAAATCCTTTAGGAGAACATTCGGAGTCCACAAATAAAGATAAAGAAACAAAAGAAGAAATACTTCATTCACATATATCACAACTCAAGGTAGAAAAGTTTACAGGAACCAATAACTTTGGTTTATGGAGAACGGACGTAATGGATGCTCTTGTTCATTTTAACCTAGAAGATCGGCCAGCTGAGATGTCCGATAAGCAGTGGAATAAGATCAATAAATTATGTCTTGGTTAGATACGAGGATGTTTAGCAACTGCAGTAAGAGTTAATTATCAAAACGAGACTTCATCTAAGGATCTCTGGGAAAAGCTAGAGAAGGAATACCTTGTGAAGAACGTGGCCAATAGGATACATCTTAAAAGGAATTTGTATCGCTATAACATGAAGAGAGGTGCAACCCTAGCCGAGCACCTAGATTCATATAATAAACTTCTTGCTGAGTTGGTTAATTACGATGAGAAGATCAACGACGAGGAACAAGCTTTGTGTCTGATAAACTCTCTTCCTGAAAAGTATGAACCCGTGATTAAAGCATTAATGCACGGCAAGGACAAGATGACATACGCAGAGGTCACTACAGCATTGCGTAGTGAGGAGTTCAGGAAGATGGATCGTGAAGACGTTGCAAGTGAAGCTAACAATGACTTGCTTCTTGCAAGAGGTCGTTCAACAGACAGGAGAAAGAAGACTGGTGTTTATGGTAAAGGTAGAGGACGTTCTAAGAGTAGGACGCGACTGCAGAAAGATGAGTGTGCTTGGTTCCATGACTTTGGTCATTGGGCTAAGGATTGTATCAAGTGTAAGGCAATAGAAGAAGATAATAGTAATACTGAGGTGAACATTGCTAAAGGTAATGAAGAACCAGATGATGCTTCTGATTTCACGCTGACTGTGACACCATCAGCTTGTGCTATTACAAATGGTACATGGGTATTAGATACTGGAGAAACATATCATATATTTCCATATCGGGACTGGTTCTCAAGTTTTGAAGAGCTTGATGGAGAAGTACGTATGGGAAACAATCATACCTGCGGGGTGATTGGGATTGGTAGTTGATGGTTTTCCAAAAGTTGTTGTAATAGTGGTAAATAATAGGTTCTTTTCAGACTTGTGAAGGAAATAATTTTTAGATTTAAATAAATATTGCAAATTTGATTCAAAAAGTGATGTCAAGATTTTGGAGAAACTAGGGCTAAGGGTTCCACTATTCTATCAATTCCAAAGTGATATTATTATTATTATTATTATGCAATTTCCCATTTAAGTGATTCTAATTATTGCAAAAATAGATTTTATAAAAGAGCAATTGTAAGTTGAAAGCATGGAATATCAAGAACTCAAAGTTAAGCATATACCATCAATTAAAATAACAATTGCTTAATAAAAATCATTGGAAAAACTCTTTTGTTCTAGGCAAAAAATCATAATTTAAATTGCATAAATTATTTAAAATAGAAATTACCACTTTTTCATTGTCAGAATAGCTTCCTCCGTCGCCCCAGAGGATGGGTTTAGCTCCTCATATCAATCATGGTCTCAAAAGATTGGTCTATGGCTCAAAAGATGATTAAAACTGTTGCAAACTTTATTAATTGTTGGAATAATTGTTACAAAACTGTTACAAAGAGTTTGGATTTGAAAGTTTAGGCCACAGTTTCTGCGACTTTTTTCAACTATCGAGTTCACTATTCACCCTCTTCCCCGACTGCAACTCGGCAGTTTCTCTGTAAATTTTTTTTCTTTGTTTCTGAGCTTCCCTAAACCTCCCTAAGTTTCGACAACCCCTCTCTGAGTTCCCAACACCCTATATATACTCCACAGGGCCAAAATATCTCGCCATAACTTCATATAATCTTCCATTATTCTTCACTGTCTATTTAGGAAATAATTTAGATATTTGATTTCTCCACGAGTTCTTAAGCTGCCAAATTACTATATTTATCTCCTTCACACTCCAGATGGTTGTTAGAGTCATCCTAATATACGCAAACTCATTCCAACTCATGCAAATCCCGTGACAGTCTCCACACAATGACGTGCTCCCTGTTTTGCTCCACAATTTGATTCAGCCAATTCTGGCCCGAGATAACACCTGAAATAACTTAATATGGTTATATCATATCTTTCCACAAAGTTTCAGCGATTGAATCGCACAAAATCACGTCCAAAAATCGATCGAAACATCTGCTAGTTGAAGAAGAAAATTTCCCGGCAAAATGAAAATTCAAATTTTTGAAGATGGTGTCCCCCTATCCGATCCTAGGGTGCGAATAGCATCTGCCTTTTTGGGGTGACCTGGGTTGCCCCTTAATAATTGAGTGCCCCTTAACCAATGATGAGAGTCCGAATAACAAATGTCCTCCGGGGGTGCTCCGTGCAACTTTTCGAGCCGCATTTTCCAACAATAATTATTTTCCAAAAATACCTACAAACACACAAAATACCATAATAAGGACGAAAACAAGTACTAACAATACGAAACATTGAGGACAAATTAGACACATAAATGCGTCTATCAAATACCCCCAAACTTATTATTTGCTAGTCCTCGGGCAAAAATAAAAAATAAAAGAGTTAATCTCGGGAGGGTTTACCAGAGGTGTACCCACAAAACCATTACTCCAGACCCTAGCAATCTATGTCGAACCTTGGAAGGCACTAAAGAATCTCCTTGGCTGGCTTACAATCACTGACTACAGGAGGAAGTACCCTGATGCGAAATTCCAATTGTTGTACACGAGTTTACACTCAAGCATACTAAAATTCATATAAAGTGACAGAACTCTACTCAGATAGTTGCACTATGGACATCATATTCGGAGTCAAACTAATCATATGGATAGAAAAAGGAGATGGAAATAGAAAAATGTAGATGGTTCTGATGTTAACCAAATGATCGATGTTTCACATATCTGTCTGAAGGCCACTTCCAGAATGAACCTATCCTAATGGACTGAGATACCGGTCTGACTAATATCAACACAACTGGCATATACAAGGGAACCAATGGTCAATAACTTAAATCTAGATCAACAAACTGGAAAATACAAGGGAACCAATAGTTGACTACACAGAACAATAACCATTTTTTTTTAACTTAACGGCATGAATAGATCTTTTTGATCCAAGCGCATACTTCTTGTCAGCAGATTACACGATAGTTCCCACGGGTCCTGCATTCCACGCTTGCTTAGGCGACGGAAACAGGGAGAACACACGCATATTGCTATCCAAGTGTTAATACTTATTCCGATTGGTCTAACTGGTCCAGTCTTTTTCTTTTTTTTTTAGTAACTCAGTCACTCTAATTCACCCTAGCAGTCTCTTCATATAATCTTCCATTATTCTTCACTGTCTGTTTAGGAAATAATTTAGATATTTGATTTCTCCACGAGTTTTGAAGCTACCAAATTACTATATTTATCTCCTTCACACTCCATATGGTTGTTAGAGTCATCCTAACATACGCAAACTCATTCCAACTCATGCAAATCCCGTGACAGTCTCCATACAATGACGTGCTCCCTGTTTTGCTCCACAATTTGATTCAGCCAATTCTGGCCCGAGATAACACCTGAATATCTTAATATGGTTATATCACATCTTTCCACAAAGTTTCAGCGATTGAATCGCACAAGATCACGTCCAAAAATCGATCGAAACATCTGCCAGTTGAAGAAGAAAATTTCCCGCCAAAATGAAAACTCAAATTTTTAAAGATGGTGTCCCCCTATCTGATCCTGGGGTGCGAATAGCATCTGCCTTTTTGGGGTGACCTGGGTTGCCCCTTAGTAATTGAGTGCCCCTTAACCAATGATGAGAGTCCGAATAACAAATGTCCTCCGGGGGTGCTCCGTGCAACTTTTCGAGCCGAATTTTCCAAAAATACCTACAAACACACAAAACACCATAATAAGGACGAAAACAAGTACTAACAATATGAAACATTGAGGACAAATTAGACACATAAATGCGTTTATCAATAATTTTCATATCAAGATGCATGATGGTATGGTTAGAGAGCTGAAGGAGGTAAGATTTGTACCTGCCATAAAGAAGAATCTGATTTCACTCGGAACTTTGGAAGCTAAGGGCTATAAGATAGTTTTTGAAAATGGTGTTCTAAAGGTAATCTCTGGATTTGTGGTAATCATGAAGGGCACACATCATTATAATTTGTACTACTTGATTGGGAGTACAACAACAGGGGATGTGTCTATTTCTGAACACATCTAAAGTGCAGCTACCGAGAAGACGAAGCTATGGCACATGAGACTTGCACATCCAGGTAAGAAGTCGTTGCATATGTTGATTCAACAAGACTTGTTGAAAGTGCTATTGCCTGCAAGTTAGCATTTTGTGAACATTGTGTTAAGGGCAAGAAAACAAGAACAAGCTTTGGCACACCTATCCAGAATACTAGTGGAGTTCTTGACTATGTTTACTCAGATGTTTGGGGTCCTTCCAAGAATGCATCATTGGGAGGGAAACATTGGTTTGTGTCGTTCATTGATGACTATTCTAGGCGCGTATGGGTGTACACCATGAGGCATAAGGATGAAGTCCTAAAAATCTTTGTGAGGTGGAAAAAGGAAACTGAGACTCAAACTGGCAGAAAGATCAAAGTACTACGTTCGGACAATGGTGGAGAGTACAAGAGTGATCCGTTCTTGCAAGTATGTCAGGATGAGGGGCTAAAGAGGCACTTCAAAGTTAAGAATACACCGCAACAAAATGGGGGTAGCAGAACGCATGAATCGTACTTTGCTGGAGAATGTACAATGTATGTTATCTAATGCTGGATTAGGTAAGGCGTTATGGGCTGAGGCAGTTACGTATGCGTGCTTCCTCATTAATAGGTTGCCATCAGCTGCATTAGAAGGTAAAAATCCTATGGAGAAATGGTTTGGTAAACCAGCTTATGACTATGACTCTCTTCATATCTTTGGTTGTCCTGCTTGGTATCATTTTAGTGAAAACAAGCTTGATAGTCGTGCAGTGAAAGGAATCTTTGTGGGTATGAAAGGTGGAGTGAAAGGGTTCAAGATTTGGAATCCAGTTGAAAAGAAGGTAGTCATGAGTAGAGATGTCACGTTCGATGAGATTTCTATGGTAAAGTCTTGGAGTTCTCGGTAGGTGGAGGACAGAAGCACCAGTACTAGTGAGCCTTTGCAGCAGGTGGAGATTGATGCAACTCCACCAATTCCAGTTAAGTTTGTATCTGTTCAGAATAATTCTGAAGACATTGGGTCTGCAAGAGAAGTAGCTACTGAAGTTCCAAAAATAATGACGCTGGTGTAGAAGAGGAACAAGAGTCAGTAGAAGATACAGAAGCTACGGTCATGGAGACCATAGAAACCAGCAAACCGAGAAGATCAACCAGGAAACCTGGTTGGATGAATGATTTTGTTGCTTATGCATTACCAGTTGTTGAAGATGGTACTCCTACTTCCTATTTAGAAGTTGTACGTAGTTCAGAGTGTAAAGAATGGGAAGGAGCAATGCAGGTTGAGATGGAGTCTCTTTACAAGAATGGCACATGGATTCTTATGAAGCTTCTGAACGGTAAAAAGGCCATAGGGTGCAAGTGGGTATATGCTAACAAAAAAGGATCTTCGGTGAATCAAGTACGCTACAAGGCAAGGTTAGTTGCAAAAGGTCATGCCCAAAGAGAAGGGCTTGACTACAATGAGGTGTTCTCTCCGGTGGTAAAACACTCATCAATCCGTATTTTGTTGGCCTTGGTAGCACAATATGATTTAGACCTAGTTCAGCTAGATGTTAAGACGGCGTTCTTACATGGTGATCTGGAAGAGGAGATCTATATGACTCAGCCGAGTGGGTTCAAGGTTGCTGGAAAAGAAGATTGTGTATGTAAACTGAAGAGATCGTTGTACGGGCTGAAGCAGTCTCCAAGACAATGGTACAAGCGATTTGACCAGTTTATAATAGGCCAAACATACACAAGAAGTCACTATGACCATTGTGTATACTTCAAGAAGCTACGTGATGGGTCTTTCATATATTTGCTCTTGTATGTCGATGATATGTTGATTGCATCGAATAACAAGAAAGAGATCGATAATTTGAAGTGCAAGTTTTCATCTGAGTTTGAGATTAAAGATCTGAGAGAGGCTAAGAAGATTCTTGGTATGGAGATTCAACGTGACAGACAGAAGGGTAAGGTTTGTTTGTCTCAGAAGGCATATTTGAAGAAAGTGTTACAGAAGTTTGGTGTCTGCGAAGGAACTAAATCTGTAATATTCCCCTTGCTGCTCATTTTAAGTTGAATGCTTGTATGTCTCCCACTACTGAAGAAGAGCGAAGGTATATGGCCCAAGTCCCATATGCTGAGGTTGTTGGTAGCTTGATGTATATGATGGTATGTACAAGGCCGGATATTTCACATGCAATTAGTATGGTCAGCCGTTATATGCATTGTCCTGGTAAGGGAAATTGGCAAGCTGTGAAATGGATTTTGAGGTATCTTTATGGTACAGTTGATGTTGGCTTGGAGTTTGTGAAGGATAGAAGTAACAATCAGTTGTGTGTTGGGTATGTGGATTCTGACTATGCTGGTGATTTGGACAAGAGACGTTCAACTACAGGGTATGTATTTACCGTAGCAGGAGCACCAGTTAGTTGGAGATCAATATTGCAGTCTACTGTGGCGACTTCAAATATGGAGGCAGAGTATATGGCAGTGACAGAGGCATTTAAGGAGGTTATATGGTTACAAGGTTTACTAGATGACTTAGGAGTTGTGCAAGACCAACTGCATGTGCATTGTGATAGTCTAAGTGCAATTTATTTGGCTAAAAATCAAGTGCATCATGCTAGAACCAAACACATAGACGTACGGTTTCACTTTGTGAGAGAAATTCTTGAAGAAGAAGACATTCTACTTGTGAAGATCGATATCAAAGACAATCCAGCTGATATGTTGACTAAAGTAGTATCTGGGATCAAGTTTTGACATTGTTCAAAATTGATCCACATCCTTCCAGTTTGGTAAGAGACTCTTTTGGGGTAGAGGTTCTTAGGAACCTAGTGGAGGCCTTCTAGCAAGGACATTTCAGAGAACTACGGCCGGGTTTGATTCCTATTGAGGATAGGTAGGCAGCCAGTGATGGTTCAATCGACGTTGGAAGATGGAGGTGATTTTATCTATTGATCGTCTCATGCATGAATGCATGATCCGGGGTGGAGAATTGTTGGTAGGACGGTCAAGGTCTAGATTAGGAAATCTAGCTGGTTAAGGAAACCAAGTACTTGTGTCCTAAGTATAGCATCTTAAGAGGTTTGTCTCTTAGAGCTAAGTTAGGAAACCCTATACTTGTAGGAAAGTAATCCTTGTTAAGGAATGTGTCCAGTCCTATTGATGTGTATAAATAGTCATAGAGAGAACTAGGGAAAACACACCAGAACTAGTAAGAGTTTTCTTCTTCTCTGCTTGAGCTTTGTATATTCCAACCTATACGGTGATATATAAAATTGCGTATTCCTTCCCGAGGATTCAACCTCGTTAAATACTTATTCTTCTTGTGTGTGTGATTGTGTTCTTGGCGATATTGAGATACGTCGTAGTGCAAACCTAACGCTTCCGCAAGCTTTGGCGCAACAACCTCATCTAGGTCGAGTCAGATTCAGAACAACACAATTCTGTTTCCTCTCGCAACACACAAGCCAAGACCAGGACAACAAGGGGTTCACGCCGGCAGGTTTGATGGCTGAGTACCAAGGGCTCAGAGGAGATTTCAAATTCAGACCAATCAAGAACTCATTTGAAGAATGGAAGATGATTCATAATATGAGAAGGGTTTAGAAAGAATCAACGAAGGAAATACATCTGGCGGTTGATTTAGGGTTCTTGATGGTTTTGAAATACGGTAAAAATTGAGATGGAGATGAAATCGAGAGAAGATCGAGAAGGTACAGAATGGTTTTGGCTGAATTTGATTTTGAGAACGAGATTACAAGGTCGGGTGTGTTGATTAAATGGGTTGGTGATAGATCGATGGGTTCTTACCCATTTCAAGTTCAGCGAGTTTAGAAGAAGAGGGTTCTGAAATTAGCTAAGAAGATATTAAACTGCAGGTACGGTTGGTGGTTGTCTGTGACAAAGAAGAGAAGAATCGAGATGGAGTCTACAATTGATATGAAGTGATGCTGGCAAAGAGCAACTGAAATTCAGCTGAGATAAGAAGAGAAGGTGTTGATGGTGATGCAGTGAAGGAGTTGGTGTTGCTGTTGCACCTAGAACAGTGCAGTGACTGGTGCATGTGGTGTTAGCTCTAGTGCAGGGACTGATATTGCAGGTGAAAATGAAATGTTGTGGGTTTGGTGTCTGAGATTTGAATTGCAGGCTAAGCCATGGATTGCTGGAGTGGAGATGGTTGTGTCATGGCAGGTTTGAGTATGAGGCAGTGAGCTGAGTTGCAGTTGTTGCAGGTTCATTGAACTGGTGTAGTGGTTGTATATGGGGTTATGCAGGTCTGCGTCTGGCAGTGTTGTTCGAGCTGGTAAATTAGTGATAGTGCAGTGGGGGAAGTTGTGGATGCAAAGGAGGATGCTGCCGCAAAAAATGTGCAATTGTGTGTAGGATGGTGTTCTCAAGCAGAGATTGCAGGTTACAGGATGTACTTTGGATGAGAGGCAGATGGTGTTGTAGCTGGTATTGAAGCTCAAGTCCTGTGAGCTGTGAATGGTGGTGACTAAAGGAAATGAAATTGAGTTGCTGCACAGATGTTCATAAGGGATAGTTTCTGCATTCAATTGGTGCAAGGAACAGATGGTATGGCAATAGGCAGTGACTTGAGTTGTGGCTAAAGAATGGGGTTGAGGTTGTGTTGAGATGGGTGAGAGATGCAGATGGTAAATGGTTAAAAAGATGGTCTGTGATTGAGAAGTTGGAGTTTAATGGGTTTGTCCGAGTATTTGGGAAGAAATGGAGAGTAGCGGAGGTAAAGTGTGAAGGATAAACTATCAGTTCTGGAGGACCAACAGTTGAGAAGAGAGGACTAAATGGGCTGGACTTCTACAACACCTATGTGTGGCCCATTGGACTGTTTTTGAGAATTCCTTTTCACAGCTAGATTTTGGACGGGAGACTTGCAGAACTTTGGCTTGTTTTGGCAACCGATTGACGGGGGATTTGAGAATTTCTTTTCACAGCTAGATTTTGGACGGGAGACTTACAGAACTTTGGCTTGTTTTGGCAACCGATTGACGGGGGATTTGGTGCATGGGATTTTTAGGACTTAGACATTTATAAAGAGAGGAGTTCTCTCATCTACTACTTTTATTCTAGGGTTTACAACGTGATAGTTTTTTTTTTCTTCTTGTTATGAACTCTTTTATATGAGTAGATAATTTTTTTTTTGTTGGTTAAAGATGTAGTTGGATTTTGCAACCAAGTTATTTGATTTATGAATTAGTTTTCTTTCAAAATTATCGTTCATTTTCTACCTTTTACTACAATTGCATGATTGATTATTGCAATATGATTGAATGTTTGTTTAGTTAAGTCTAGAATTGATTGAACTCACATCCATATCTATAGCTAATTTAGGGTTAACCATCCAGCGATAACCTTGAATACGTAGTATGATATGATTACGGATTGTAGTGATACTTTCTTGTAATCATATGTAGAAATTGACCTTTGTTCGAATTATTTGCGCAATGTATTTCAATTGCATTGATTAGCCAATTTCACCATTCTTAATGCACTTTTGATAATTGAACTTGATTAGCGGAAGGTGTCGGGTTATTCTCTAGGTAGTATTCATACTTGCATCGTTTTACATGTAAGTGTGATGATTTTAGCAGTTTAACGGAGTAATTTGCTCTCTAAATACTTTAGGGCATTTGACAATAATGTGGTTAAATATGAATTCTAATCATACATTCAAAACTTGTTTACAATTGAAGATGAAACCTTTATCCAATAATTTCACTTACTTGATTTGATTTGTTTACTTTTCTTTATTTGCTTTTATTTTAGTTTATTTTACATAAATCAGAAATCCCTCATTTGTTTTATATAGGAAACCGAAACAACATAACATCCCAAGACCTCTCTGTGAGAGCGATCCTTTCTTACCTAGTACTTCATTATATATTTTATGAGTGAGAAAGTGTAATTATTTTGACGTGTTACGACAACGATTAATCAGGGTACTACCTCTTGTATCCAATGAAAGTATGCCAACTAAGGAGATTGTTTAGTGTTGTTCCTCAATTTTTCACTGGTAGCTGGAATTTGGAATAAAGGTTTTGTGGGTACACCTATTGTAAACGCTCATGAGACTATAACTCGTCCACTAGGGACGCCTAAGGGTTCAAAGGCTTGTTACATTCGCTAAAAGTAATTGTAACCTCGAAAAAAAAGAGTTGTTGTATATTAGTTTAGTTTTTGTTTGTTGGAGGACTAGCAAAGATTAAGTGTGGGGGAATTGGATAGGTGTCTAAAACACCTAATTCTAGTATATATTTCCTACACTTTTCTTATTAGTTTCCTTGTTATTTTGTATATTACGTTTTTGTTTTTATATTTTCGGGCACTATGTCTTGAATTTGAGTAAAAGAAGAAAAAGACGTCGGAATGGAGCATATCGGCGCTTAAGGCTCATATCAATTGAGTCGCCATCCAGGTGGACTACAATCAGATGGGTTTGAAGATTAAGTCATGGGCTTGTCACTGGTTATTTGTTTCAAAATAAGAATGCTGCACATGTGCAACTGAAGAGGGGGGGAATTGTCTACAAGCAAAAAGGGGATCGGGTCTTCATCAGTTCAAAGTAGCAGACGCCACATTTCTTCTTGTCGTTTTCCGGAGATCAAGATAGGTTTGTTCATTAGTAGATAGAATGATCCGATGATTGTTTACAAGGGTTCAATGTGAACAAATGCGAGATAAGAAGAAGAAAGATTGAGTAAATATGTTGGCGTTTTGGATCAGAAAAAGGAAAGTGAAATGACGAGGGTACTCAAATACACCAAAATCGTTTTGTATGAACCTATAAGTCTGATATCTTGTGTGATCATCTTGTGTGATCGTCTATGGACAAAGTCGAGACAATACGACAAAAAGATATTTATTTGACAATAGTTACGATGCTTAAACCGATTGACTATAGGATCAATGTCAGGCAATATGGATTAACGTACAAGTGTATTTACTTTATTATAACTAGACAATTATAATATGGAAGTAAAGTACATAACACACACAAGATTTTGTTAACGAGGAAACCGCAAATGCAGAAAAACCCTGGGACCTAGTCCAGTTTTGAATACTCTCAGAATTAAGCCGTTATACAAAGAACAAAAGCCAACTTCGTGTAGTTGAGACCAAGTAAACTACCCCTAGTTACTTAGTTTCCTTAGTATCCCTGCGTTTTCGACCTTTTGGTCACGCACGTGAATCTCAAGATAGAAATCATTATCTTGAGTTGCTTTACCAAGTAAAGTCTTATGTACTCAACTCCTTTTGATCGTATTCCAAACTTTAAAAGAACAAATCTATTTGGTAACCACTCCATTTGATAATTAGTAAAAGATATGTTTAGTCGTTGACATAGGCTCTTCCATTTAATCTAATAAACTTCTTTGTCGGGTAAGATCAATCTGAATCAGTAACTTAGATTCAGATTTACTACTATCAGATTCAGATATTGAAAAGTACCACCAAATGATACTTTTCGATCTAATCGACTTTATGATTGAATCTATCAAAGACAAATCAGATCTAAGTCGGATCCTAGCCGATCAATATCTATGAAAAAAGTTCACAACATACAAAACTAATCAGATAAATCTTCTATGTCTTCAAATCTTCGATTATCTTCAAAGTACATGCACACAAAAACTTGAATCCTGTTGTGATCAATCACGCACAGAACGAAGTCTGTTAACAATGGATTATCACAAGATATCTTTAGATCTAACAACAGTTTTAAAGATCCCGTCTATACTTTGATCTAGTTTGAGTGACCCTTATGTCAGAAGAGAAGGCTCTCAAGAATAATCAAACTAGGTGCAATCAAAGTTTCAACAACCGTTAGTCAATCAAATCAATAATCGCAAACTAAAATAAAAATACAATTATCTAGTTTCTCACCAAAAGTACTCGTAGAGCTTCTTGATCCCACATAAGTCTTTAAACGAGCGGTCGTAAGAGATTTCTCCTAATTAGGGTACTTTCCTCTCCAGATAGACGGCTCCACCAAAAACAACACGAGTGAAGTTTACCTAGCTCTTAGGATAGTTTTCAAAAAATACATACTCAAGGTTGTTTGGACAATAAGGAAATTACAAAACCAAAAATATTCTCAAGATATGCAATAAGCCTAACCCCTATGGGCTAGATTGATCATCCACGTCAGCTATGGCAACCTCGTAAGTCCTGTGGCATTACTAATCTAGCAGAGAAACGCTGAATAAAACAGCGCTGAACGCTGAACCAAACAGCGTCACATGATTTTATACTAATCATTACCATTTCTCTCTCCACCTTTTTCCTCTCTCTCTCCTTCTTTTTCCTCTCTCTCTCTCTCCACCTTTTCCCTCTCTCTCTCCCTCTTTTTCCTCTCTCTCTCCACATTTTCCCTCTCAAATACGTCCCAATTTCTTTCTCTACCAAAAACATTTATCTAGCGCTAAATGGTTCAGCGTTTATGTCACTTTTTCAGTGTTGAATGATTCAGCGTTTCAATCTTGCTGCTAGTTGAACTGCGAGCAGTTGTTAGGAGAGAGAAGTATCCAGAAGTAGTGTTAGCTTTTTTCCCACACTTTTTTCTTGATTTGCAACACTTTTGGTCCAATCTAGCAGTTCAATCTATCCTATAGGGGTTAGCCTAAGTACTAATTTCGGTTTTCGTATTTCCAATTAATGTCAAACAATATTTCTGAAATCTTTCATAGAAAAAATTCCAATATTAGTTCAGTACATCACTAATATTCCTTTTTCTAGAGCTATGTTTTAATGATAGAAAATCAAAACATATAGAATCGAAAATCTTAATTTAAAAGATTCTCAATATTTCAGATTGGGATCATCTTGAGTATCAAGGAATATCTTTGAACAATTATGAATAAGAATTGTGCACATATTCAAACTGCGTCGACATCCACAACTTTCCTATCTTAGCAAACCCTAATTCCAAACTCACACAAAACCGTGAAGTAATATGTGAACTTGATATTCGGTTTTTCCTTTGGGACCGGTTCTACCATGACACCTAACATAGGTTAAGCTTTGGTTCTACCAAGTCTCCAACATAGGTAGGGATCGGTTCCACCTTGGTTCGTAACATAAGTTAAGAAATTGGTCATACCAAATTCCTGAAATGGGTAGGGATCGGTTCCACCATGGTTCTCAACATAAGTTAAGAATTGGTCATATCAATTTCCCAATATTGGTAAGGACCGGTTCTACCTAGACTCTCAACATAATTTTAAGAATCGGTTATACCAGCTTCCCAAGATAGGTAAGGATCAGCACTACCTTGACTCTCAACATAAGTTTAAGAATCGGTTATACCGCATATCCTACCATAAGTATGATTCGGTCACAAATATCCATGAGAAACCGGACCAACATACCTGTTGATTTCCTATCGATTACAAAACAAGTTCATATATGTACTTCCTTTAAACAAATGTTATAAAACATTACTTCCTAGGATGTAATCACACCTATATCCCATACACACAATCAAGTAACAAGTTACTGTTGATGGTGGTTTTTAGCTTAGGGCGAAAAACTGAAAAAGTCTGTCTACCTGACCCGGCATCAGAAGTAGTAGACCTTAATATATCTATATTCCGCAGGGAATTTGGAGAATATATCAGAATCCGATGAGTGCCTATGTCTCTCTTCATATTATATTGAAACTCAAGATCCTAGATGAGGTGTTCACTAGTATAGAGCCTAATGAGTGTTTAAGCTCCTAGTTGCATTACTCACTAATGCCGGAGACCGCCTAGTATTTTCCTATGCTATGTTCCCCAGCTGAACTCTCAATGTTGGCATGACATGACGATTAACGTTCACTCGCAGCAGAGTAGCACGAATCTCCCGAAGTGTCAGTATTGAGATCTACATGAAAGTACTCACACAGGCTGCTCCACTCTCTGATAAAGAGATTTTTCGTGTCAACGCGCTTTTTAATTAAAAGTTAGCACGATCGACACACTTAAATTCCTTAAGGAAAACCTAGACTGTCCATGTCAGTCTTAAAGAGCAATCATGGCCACACGATTTGGCCAGAGAATTTGACAAGCCTAACCTACTTCCAGCGGAACTAGGCAATCATCGTGACGACCACCGGAGGGCCCATTAGCATCCCAGATGGTTGGGTTCCCTTCAGTTCACCCGAAACGCCTTTGAACGTTGGCCATAACATGGGTGATCGCTGTTGAAAAATGAGCTCAAACGAGCTAAGACCGACAAAAACGGTCTCAAAAACATCACAACCGCCCAACTTAGCTAGCCTAGTTGGACGACTTAGATCTTCTTTTGAATGATCAAAAAGGGTACTGGCGTTTTCACCGGCGACCCAACTCTGTCCTTGGTCGGTCAACTTGCTCATAGCAAGCCAAGAGCGCATTGAGTCGCTTGCCCAAAGTAGGGTGAACGCGCTGTATTGGAAACCCTAAGTTGTGTTGCAGCAACGCACTACTGTCGCAAACCGATCACAACTATCCATCTTCGCCGGCCAAATCGAGTGGCTTATGAAAAGGCGAGGGTACCCAAATATACCTCAAGCTAAAACTTTTCCTACCTATAAATCCTTTCTCCGAAAGTGATTGTCTATGGACTGAGTCGAGACAATGCAACTAATCGGTTCACACTTCGTGTGATCATCTATGGATACGCGGTCGAGACAATACAACAACGAAGTATGTTACTTGATAAAAAGGTTCGGAATTAACCAAACACAATAGGATTCACTTATCAAGTAAATAGGAATTAACGTTTGTGTAATTTACTTTAATTATAATAAAACAATTATAATGCGGAAATATAAAGTAAATGACACAACAAGATTTTGTTAATGAGGAAACCGCAAATGCAGAAAAACCCCGGGACCTTGTCCAGAATTGAATACTCTCAGGATTAAGCCTCTACACAAAATTACACCTAACTTCGTATAGTTGAGACCAAGCAACTAAACCTATAGTTCACCTAGTTGTTTGTATTCCCATGCCTCCGACCTTAGTCACGTACTTGGAACAATTCCTTTGGTTCGTATTCCAAACAGTAAAGGAACAACAAATATGTTTGGTATCAACTCTCTTCAACCAAGTGATATGAGTCGGACAAAGGTTCTTCTGTTTATATTAACATAAACTCCTTCGTCAGGTCCTTAGATCTATCTTATATTCAATTATCGAAGTAATCGTTTAAGATTAAGCCAACAACACTATTAATCCAAAGAATTGTGTTGATGCCGATCTACTCAATTAATCAATCCAATCTATCACAAGGATAAACCGATTATTAATTGGATCCTCTTTTACCGAAACAAGTATTGTGCACACCAAAGATTATGAACCCACAAATCAGAAATCTTCAAGATCTTCGTTTTCAAATATTCTTAGATCTTCAATAATAACCTGCACACAATCACTTGAATCTCTTGTGATCAATCACGCACAGAATGGAGTCTGTTAGCAATGGATTATCACAAGATCGTCTTTAGAACTAACAACATATAAAGATCCATGTCTAAACTCTGAACTAGTTTGAGTGAATCTTATATCAGAAGAGAAGATTCTCAAGCATAAACGAACTAGGTGCAATCAAATTTCAACCACCGTTAGTCAATCAAATCAATGAAAACAAAAGATAAACCGCAATTATCTAGTTTCCCACCAAAGGTACACGCTAGAGCTTTTCAATCCCAAAGAAGACTTTAAACTGAGCGGTCGTAAGAGATTTCGCCTAATTAGGTTACTCTCCTCTCCGAATAGGCGGCTACACCAGTAACAACGCAACAAAGAGGAAGCTTGTTGTTATGAAGGATTAGTTTGCTAGAAAGGCAAACTTCAAGTATTTATAGACAAGGAAGTTTGGACACCAAGGAATTTCCAAAACCGAAAATATTCTCAAGGTATTCATTAAAGCACATATTCGGTTTTCGTAATTCCTGGAAATGGTCTGTCCAAAAAAAATGATTCAAAATCTCTCGGAAAATCTCTAATTAGTAAATGCACATTACTAATTCTTATTTCCCTACAAAATGAAATTAATAACCTTAATTAAAAGATTCTTAACTTATTTATGTTTCGATCCTGGGATTCTCTTCCCTTAGCTATTAAGGAATAACTTTGAACACTTAAAAAAATAAACATTCAACGCACGTGTTCAAAGCATGTCGACATCCTTACTTTGTAATTTCTCTTTCACACTTACAACCTTGAAACCGATTTGCCACACTTCCAAACAAGTTTAGAATTGGTTCATCTGACTTTCAAGAACTATGTGATTGATCAAATAACATTCAATCACAATCATGGGTTTAACGGTTCTACCAAAACAAGTTTCGGTTCTACCTTCCATGTGAGTATTGTGCATAGTCACACTATCTTTCCAAAATTCGGTTGACTAGGTACTAGGATCGGTTCCCCACATATATATGGTATCTAAATTATATGTGTTGTTTCACGTGGGAAGATCCGGTTTTTTCTCCCTCACTTTTCTCTTTGGCGTTCTTTAGTTTTCTTTTGATTTTGCGCTTTAATGGCGCAAAATCAAGACAATAATCCACCAGTTTTTAACAATCGTTACGATAATCAATCAAAAAGGATATGGAATCAATCTAGATCAAAAAATATCTATATCCCTAGGAATAACGCTGCAAACCCCAACGCCATGAAGCCTAATTCATCCGAGTTTGGGAGGCAACACGAAGATGGAAACCCTAACGCGTTTAGGAATCATGAAGAAGATGGCAATCCTATAGCGTTTAGGAAACCGCATGAAGATGGAAATCAAGGTGCGCATATGGAAGGATCTTATGCGGCTATATTAAAGAAGAGAACACATGTTTTATCAAGGATTGATGCTGAAACACTCTCTCATCCCCCAATACGTTCAACAACAAGCAATGATGTTTTGATTAAGATACCACGAGAAACTCATGCTCGGATTAAGGCTGTGTGGAGATTTAGTTTGGTTGGTCGTTTGGTGTTTTTCAAAACCCTAAAATTTGATGATGTTAAAAGAGAATTATTAAATCAATGGAAGTTATCTGGTTCGGTTCAATTTATTTCATGGAAGAAGGGATACTTTGTTATTAAGCTTGACAATGAAGATGATCGAAAACGTGTAAGCTACGATGGTCCGTGGAAGATTAAGTCTGCAACGGGATTTCTGCAGCTTAAAATTCATCCATGGACGCCTATGTTTGATCCTGGGAAAGATAAGATTACTAGAGCTGCAGTTTGGGTTCGTTTCACGGCTTTGCCAATGGAGTTTTGGGATGAAGAGACGATTTTTAGAATGGCACGAGGGCTTGGTAAGCCGGTTTCTGTTGATCCGCGTACTTTGCGCCATGAATATGGTTACTTTGTTGCTGCTTTGATTGACATAGATTTCTCTCAACCTTTGGGAAGGATTTTGATTGATGGTTAAGAGAATGACGATATCTTTGTTCAAGATTATGAAATTTTAAACATGCCAAGCTTTTGTGATTACTGCAAATCTATCGGCCATAAAAAATTTGATTGTAGAACAAAAAAGTTTGATGATTTGAAAGACAAGGCTGATGTAGAAACTGATCCTGAGATTAAAAAATCAATTGAAGCTGATATGGATGATCTTAAGAATTTCTGGCAAAAAGAACGAATTCCTAAAGGTAAGAAGAATTTTCCAGATGATGCTCCAATTTTGGAGAAAGACCAACCTAAGAAACCTGGAGATGATCCCAACACTTTGAAGAAGAAGAATTATATTCTTGAGATGGCTACTGGTAAACGTACAATCTTTCCCGAGCATAGTGATAGTTCTGAGGGGAAATTGGGTGACGATGATAATGAACCGGAGATGCATAATGATGGTGAAGCATCGTCCGTGCCGCATACTGCTGATACTTCATTAGCTGAAACTCGCAATGAAAGTGTTGTACATTCCGTGCAGCTCATGGAGGGTGGTGGCTTATCTAAACAATGCGGAGATGATGCAATCGATGGTGGTAAAGCTTCACCTAGGTTGCATAATGATGATGCGGAATCTATCCGCAACGAGGATGCTGAATCTGTTTTGCGTAGTGTTGGTGCGGCACTTGCGGAGATTGTGCAAGATAATTTGCGCAAGGAGGATGATACCAATTTGGAGATGCAAGAAATGGAAGCTTATAGGAATTATGAGGCCATGAAAGAGACGGCCAGGCAACGTGAGGCTGATGCCGAAGTCGCCAAAATTCAACAAGATATTGCTAGAACAAGGCTAGAGAATTTGAGGAAGAAGGTTTTAGAGTTGCATCATTCTCCAGTTAATAGTCCAACTACTATGGATGCTCAGGAGGATGCTAGTTTTAGTGAAGCCACTAAAACTTCAAGAAGATCTACTCCAGCTAAATCCTTAGAGAACTTAACACTTTCTAATAGGTTTGAGACTGGGTCCGAAGAAATTGATAAGGTAGTTATTGAGGCTGATGATGAAATTGCAATTGCGGAAGATATGGTAGCAACAAATTCTTCCAAATTAGTTGAAGAGGATGCAAGAAAATTATAGGTCCTTGTTGATAAGGAATTAGCTGAACATGAGAAGAAGGAATTGGCTGACAAAAAGAAAAAACCAAAAGCTCCTAAGAAGAAGACAATTAATGTGGCAAATGTTAGTCAAGTTCAAACACGAGGCGGAAAATCTTCAAGACAGGGTTCGGCAAGCCCTTCAAAGAATAGAGTTAATTAATGCGTGTCTTTTATTGGAATGCTAAAGGCTTGGCTAAAGATGGTGCAAGGTCCAAGTTGAGTGATTTTTATCGCTTGCACAATCCTGATGTTATTTGTATTGCGGAGCCGCAGGTTCGATGCACTACACGTTTTGTTAGGAAACTTAATTTGCTTGATTTTTGTGAATATGTTATTACTAATGAAGTGCATGGCCAGAGAGGTAACATATGGGTCTTCTGGAGGAACACTCTTTCAAGGCCGAATGTTCTATCTTCTTCAAAGCAGGCTATCTCTTTGGATTTTGGTGGTACTTATATAACGGCTGTGCATGCTTCTTCTGATGCGGTTGCAAGGATATCTCTTTGGCGGCAACTTGGGCTTGGTTTTATTGCCATTCCGTGGTTGGTGTTAGGTGACTTCAATTGTGTCTTGCGTCTAGATGAAAAGAAGGGTGGGAGGCCGATCAAGGAAATATATATGAATGAATTTCGAAGTTGGATCTCTGACAATGGTTTGGTGGAGGCATATGCTATTGGGAAGAAATATACTTGGTCTAATTGTCGGAGTGGTATTCATAGAATTGTTTCTAAGCATGATAGGGCTGTTATTAATGATGCTTAGCATGATAAGTATGCTAACTGGAGATGCAAAGCTATGCCACGAATTTCCTATGATCATTCGCCTCTTTTTGGTTTTGCTTTTGATAGTCCAAGGCCAAAGAGGGCTCCTTTTAGAATTCAGAAGATGTGGCTTTCTCATCCATCTTTATTGGATTTTGTTAAGGAAAATTGGAGTATTCGGCTGGATGGTGCGCCTCCTTTTGTTTTCACGTCTAAATTGAAGAGACTGAATGATGCTTTGAAGATTTGGAATAGAACGGTGTTTGGGGATGTTCAGTTTCGCTTAAAACAAGCGGAATTGAATCTGGATAAGGAGAGTGATATTCTGGATCAAAATGTTAGTTGTGAGTTACAATTTTTGAAGGTTGCTGATGCCAGGAAAGCTGTAGATGATGTGCGGAATGAGCTGGCAATTATGCTCAAGCACAAAACGAGAACTAGTTGGTTGGAAGACGGTGATCAAAATACTCGTTTTTTCCACAATGCCATTCGAATGAGGAGAAGCCAAAACACCATCTCTGAATTGAAGATTTCTACTAACTCTACTTTGTTTTTGCAGGATGAAATTAAAGATTACATTATTGATCACTATCGTGCAAAGTTCAATGGTGGAGCTGTGCATATCGATCCAAGGCTGTTTGAATATGACCACGAGAGCATTTCAGCTGCTGAGAGTGCTTTTATGGATGTTATTCCGTCAATAGAGGAGGTTAAAGAAGTTGTTTTTGATTTGGGAGCGGATTCTGCACCTGGCCCTGATGGATTTACAGGTTCTTTCTTTCGAGTCTGTTGGAACATTATTTCTAGAGATCTTTTTAATGCTATTGCAAACTGTTGGGCGATGAAGAAAATTCCTAATGGCATTAACTCTAGTTTTATTGTTCTAATCCCAAAAAATAACAAGTCTGGTGCTATTAAAGACTATAGGCCAATTGGTTTAAGCAACTTCTTCTTCAAAATCATCACAAAGATTATGGCGACCAGACTTGGAACAGTGCTGAACAAGTTGATTTCTGAAGAGCAAGTGGCGTTTATGAAAGGAAGAAACATTCACGAGAACATAGATTTGGCATCTGAACTGATCAATGAGATTAGTGTTGAACGGAAGCATGGTAATGTTGGCCTTAAACTTGATATAGCGCAAGCTTTTGATACGGTCAGTTGGGAATTTGTTGTTGAAGTTTTTCGTCAATATGGTTTTTCTGATGCATGGTGTTCGTGGCTGCTTAGTATTCTTAACTCTTCCCGAATTTCTATTATGATTAATGGTAGCCCGGAAGGTTTTTTCAGTATCACACGAGGTCTTCGTCAAGGTGATCCTCTTTCACCTCTGATTTTTGTTCTTATTGAAGATGTTTTGAGCCGCAATCTCTCTAAATTGTTTGCTGCCAGAAGTATGCATCACATGGTGAGTAAGAAAGGTGTGGCTCCAACCCATTTACTCTTTGCGGATGATATTCTTATTTTCTGTAAAGGCAATCTTCATAGTTTGCAAAATTTGAAGGAGATGCTTGGAATGTATCAGCGTGATTCTGGACAGTATGTTAGCTATGCCAAAAGCAAATTCTACTATGGTGGAGATAGACATTCTCGTGCTGTTGCTATTGCAAACTTTATGGGCATGGAAAGGGCGCTATTCCCAGATAAATATTTGGGAATCCAATTGAAACCTGGTATTGTGCGTCATATTCATGTTCGTCAAGTTATGGAGAAGATTATGGATAAGCTGGAAGGTTGGAAGGGTAAGCTCTTGTCTTTTCAAGCTAGGCTAGTTTTGATCAAATCCGTGATTTCTAGTTATTTGCTTCACTCAATGGCTGTGTATAAATGGCCATGCACGGCCATCAAGACAGTTGAGAGGGCCATTCGCAATTTTTTGTGGCCTGGAGATGCTGAGAAGCGAAAATATTTCACGGTTCTTTATGATGACTTATGCCGTTCTAGGCATGAAGGTGGGCTTGGTCTAAAGAAATTGAATGATGTTAATAAGGCAATGCTTATGAAGTTGTGGGTTTCGATCCGTGACTCAAATAAGACTTGGGCAAGATTCTTGAAGGCAAAATATTTCAAGATTAGTGGCAACTTGATTGATTATAAGTTGGGTTCTTCGGTTTTTCCAAGAATCATATTGGTGCATAAATTCGTGCAACGGCATACACGCTCAATTATAGGTAATGGTGCTAATACTTCCTTATTTTTTGATAATTGGTGTGCTGATTTTTCAATTGCGCAACGTCTTGGCATCACTACAAAGGGCCCTAATGATTTTAAGGCCAAAGTTAGTGATATTATTGTGGATGGCTCTTGGGTTATTCCTCCAAAGACTAAAGAATTGATGTTACGATGCAATATTGATGTTGATAATTTTCCTCTTATTGGTGGTGGAGATGACTATAAAATTTGGGACTTGGACAGTAAGGGTGTTTTTTCTGTCAAGTCGGCTAAGGCTGCTATCAGGGGGCCTATAGAAGTTTCGCCAATTGCAGCTCTTTTCTCTAAAAGTGTGGTGCATCCTACTTTAAGTGTTCAGTACTGGAAGTTATTTCATAAGCAATGTTGTGCTACTGATGATAATATTATGAGGAAGACAGGTAGGGAGATTCCTTCTATGTGTTGATTATGCAGAGATGATTGTGAAGATGTTAGCCATATTACTTGGCATTGCAAGATTTCTAAGAGGATTTGGAAATGGGCAGCTTCTATTTTTAAGCTACAGCCGAGCGAGGATCTCGTGGCCTCTTACAAGGTGGCAAAGGGGCGGAGTAGAATGATAAAGGATTTGTGGCTGGTTGCAAATCTTGCAATAGTTACAGAGTTATGGAAGTTGCGAAACAAAGCTTATTTTGAGAACATGCGGGTTCGTTGGTTGGAATTTAAAGGAAGGGTTCATCAGGTAATTCTTGATAACTCTATTAGAATGAAGGGCCACATGCATAATACATTGGATGATCTGCGTATTGTGAATTTCTTTAGAGTGAAGCATAGATCTTGCGATCACTCTGGCCCAATTGAAGTTACTTGGACGCCGCCCAATCCTGGAGAGCTTTTGATTTGTTGTGATGGTGCTTCACTTGGCAATCCGGGCCAAGCTGGTTCTGGTGTAGTTTTTCGTGATTCCAAATCGGCAGTTTTGGGAGTTCTTTGCGTTGGTATGGGCTAGCAGACCAACTTCTATGCTGAAGTTTGTGCGGTTATCTATGGTGCGGTCGTTGCTCAAAGACGGAATGTTAAGAATTTATGTGTCAGATCGGATTCGATGAGTTGCCTCTTTGCTCTACAAAAAAATGAGTTACCACGGCAGCTAATGCAGAGGTGGAGAATGGCGAAGGCTTTCTACAACAATATTAGCTATGTTCATAGCTTCAGAGAGGCTAATTTTTCAGCTGATGTCTCGGCCAAACAAGCTTGTTTGTTGGCTGAGGAACATTATGATTTTTATGAGGGTAGGCCAGGTTTTATTCAATCTTTTGAATGGCCTGGAGAGGTTTACTATCGTTTTTAATTAGGTTCTTATTAGCGTGTAGCCTTTCTTAGCGCTAATATAGCCTAATCCCTGTACAGTTTCGCTTTTTTATTTTTATTTTTATTGACCGAGTAAAAAAAAATCTAACTTATATGTGTTGCACATGTCCATAGGATCGGTTCCCCTTTGCCTAAAAACGTGTTGCACATGTTCATAGGATCGGGTCCCCTTTCTGCTATAAACCTTGTTGCACCTCATACAAGGATCGGTTCCCCTTTTGATGTACTGCACCACTTACTAGGATCGGTTCCCCTTTCCCATATTTGTTTATACATAAAATCCCAAACCCGATCATACCATCTCAGGTGATTACTTAAGATCGGTTTCACTAATAAAAGTCATACCAATACATAAGTCTGGCCTTTGTGAATATTTCTACCAAGAACACAAACAAGTCGTGAACGGTTATACTCAATCACACATATTGGTTGTTCATAAGATATGCAATGAATAACAAAACCACTAACGCCTGGCAATTTCCTTTTCGGTTCACAAACAAGTTTATGAACTTACTTCCTTAGAAAACATGTAAAACATTGTTCCCTAGGATGAAATCCCCACCTCATACCCATACATAATCACAATAGCATTCAAATGATGATTATGGTGATGTCTTATCCACAAAGTTTAATGGTTAAGCAATAAAGCTCGTATTGTATTCCTTAATACTATGTCTATCTAAAGTTTAAATATGCTTCCCAGTTTTGTTTTCAATATGCACGACTTGAAAGATACGTTATGGAATGAAAAAGTTCAATTCAAATATCACTAACCTCAAGTGGAAGGATGATTGTTGTCGTTGTAGCTCCTTGCTTCTTCACATCTTCAAGTCTTCTCAATACTTGTAATGTCTCTTATCCTAATACTTTCAAGCTAACCTATACGAAGTTGACTCTAGTACATAATCAAGCGACTCTTAACATAAGTTTTGATTCAATAAAATATGGAAACCAAACTTGACATACCAACGCTTGGTGAGTTCAACCGAGAAATGCTCTAACAACTTAGTTTCAATTTCAGGCGGCCCCGAAGGTATTAGCGTGCTCGCTGGCAACCCACCTTTGCACATGGCCGATTGGCCTGCTCAACTAACGCTCAGTTCCTTGAATCGTTCGCCCAAAAGAGGGTTGTCCGCACGTCTCATAAACCCTACATTACATCAACGGCAATATTCAACTGCCGCAAATCATCTCGTCCATCCAACTTCGCTATCCTGGTTGGATGGTTTAGATTTGTTTTCAGGAGGCCAACAGGGTAACGCTGTGATCACCGGCCACCCCTCCTCCATAGGGAGCGATCGACCAAGTGGTGGCTCACCCATAGGGTTCTCAAACGATCACCCCCCGGTCATGCTACCTTTTTAAGACGCTCAATTCGCGACTAATTCGAACGAGCTCTAAAACAACGATGCTTCCTGCACATCGAATATTTTCAGCTGCTTGTTTAAAAGCGATGCTTTATATACATAAATTATAAGCGATGTTTTATAAATATTTATTTTCACAAATAATTTATTATTTGACCTAGAAAGCACTATGTGCTGCTTTTAGCGGTGAGTCTCATGACTCGACCCATTCACTCGAGACATCAAACATGTCACAAACTGGGGGATGCTCACTGGGGTATTGGTCTGGCGGTTTACAGCGTGCGGCGTGAAATGCGCCCATTACGAGAAAGTGTCAGGAAATGACGGACGGTTAACAGTAATGAGAGTAGTAGGTGAAAGTGTGACTAGTTCTCCCTCGTAATGGAAACGTGGTGATCACCACTTTTTACACAACCCCAATTCTCCACTGCTTAATCACCTCCACTTCCTACGAGATCAGGGCGTGCTCGAACATAACTTATATAAATAGGATTTCAACCTATTTCGACAGGACACAAGTGTTATCAACACAAGTAACCATAAACCATATTCTGATACAAGTCATAAAACAACCACACCTTCATAATTCAACATTCTGATCTCAAACACCTTCTTCGCTTCCCTCCCTAAGATCAACCCTTCTCCTTCACTTTGTGACTGAATTGAACCTGGAACGACCATTTCTTGGTTTAGACCAGAGTCTTACAGATTGATCACTCGAATCTAAAAGTACTCCCGTTCAGTGAATTTGTTTAGGGTTTGAATTCGTTTCTCATCAGCACACCCAAATTTACCAAAAATAGCAGAATCAGTTTTTACCCCAAAACAACTGGCGACCACAGTGGGAGATTAATCTCTCGGTTGCAAAAATCATTTTCCCAATTCCATTTTCGATTTCCTAAATTTCTCAAGATGGTTGATCTTAGGAATGGTTCAGAAACCCTCTATCCCAATTTTACTTCTCCTAGCAATGACGATACTTCACATGTTATTCCTGAATCCATTATTTCATTCAAAACCCTTGTCGAAGCTATAAAGTCTCAATATTTAATAACTATTCACGATTTGATGAAAATCCTGAATGATAATGTCAGGAATCAAGCTACTATTGTCAAGACGCAAGACGAAGTATTTACGCTTTTGAAAGTTCTCACGGATCAACTATCAAAGGAACCCACACATATTCATTCTGGAGGAAACGCTATCAACAATTCATTTTGGGTCAATACTTATGATAGCAGCCCTTCTTCCAAGATTCATATTCCTATTCCTGGTGAGGAAGATGAAGCCTATGGTCACGTTGAATGGAAAGGTAGCCACCAACCTAACTTGTCTACTCGTGAAGATCAAGAGATGTTTCCTCATCAGAGTCCTCTCAATGAAGAGGTGATTTCATTATGTGCGTCTTTCCTGGAAAATATCAATTCCCATATTGCATCAGAAGCTGCTAAGAGATCCATTGTTGCCTTACTCAGTCCATCTGAACCGTCCCATAATGAAGAATCCCGTAAGAATGTTCAGGAAAACAGGCATCCTTCCAATAAAAGATCCAACATACGGTCAATCGCTAATGAAAGAGGAAAAAGAAAAGATCCAGCAGCGGAACAACAACTCAAACGTGCAGCACCAGCGCATCAGACGGCTCCACCCCGGAAGGTCGTGGCTGAGAATCCTGCACAACAACAAGAAACTGGAGATGCTTCTCCAAACTTCCCGTTCCCGATGGATGAAATGATTGAACTCCTTGAAGTATGGATTCAAGATGATGCAATCAAACTACCTCCTATCATGCACCCACCAACTGAGGAACAAATGGAAAATCCCAAATATTGTTGTTACCACAGGATCGTCAATCATCCAACTAATGAATGCAACATATTGAAGCACATTTTCAAAAAAAAAAGGTAGATGCAGGGGAACTTCAATTAGGCACTAAAGGAGTTCGCAGAGACCCTCTTCCCGTCAGGAGCTACATGATTTCTGGGGACTCCGTCCACAAATTGTGCAGTCTATGATGAAGCATTTATGTGAGATTATGTATTTCTCCAATACACAACGTCAAGACATATTTGCAGCCCTCAACCGTGTTGTATCAGGAAAGCAGCTGTTTCCAGCCAGGGAAGCCGGTCCCAAACCCTAACCTCTAGGGAAAGCACAATTGATAGATGCAACTGGGGACTCCTATCCACTGCTCACTTGAAGGATGTTGAGTTTGACAGCACGCTGATTAACGCGGCCTCCGACTTCAACATCGTAACCGTCAAGATTATGAGAGTTGCAAGGGAAATCTAACAGAATAAGCGTATTCTCTCCCATGAGGAGAAAACACGACTTGCAACATTCTCTCCAGGAGCCACTTCAACACTCTCTCCAAGAGCCGCTTCAACGCTCTCCAGAAGCCGCTTCGACGCTCTCTCCAGGAGATGCTTCAACGCTCTCTCCAGGAGCCGCTTCAACGCTCTTTCCAGGAGCCGCTCAACGTTCTTTCCAGGAGCCGCTTCGACGTTTCGCTCCAGAAGCCGCTTCAACGTTTGGCTCCAGAAGCCGAACCCACTTCAACGCCTCATCAAGCCACACAGACCAACCGCATCAGGTCTGCCACATCACCTACTTAGAACTCAGCACCGCCTACTCAAGGCCTGCATGAAGTTGCGCATCAACAACCACATCGCTGGAAAAGTCAGATTCGGCGTTTATTTACAATTTCCTATGGAAGGGGTGCATGGGCTACCAGAAGTTTGGATACAGTACAGGTTTATCAAGTGCGACTCCGCCCATTAATTAACAAATGACGGATCCAAAAGATTGCCACTTTCGTCAATTCGTCAACCACCTTACCAGCAAATGCAATGGAAGTACGTCTTTCAGGAGAAGATAAGCTCAGGATAATTACATCTGGGGACTGCAAGCACGAGATGCCTTCATGTCCCTCAACCAGGTTATTTCTGATATCAGCATCATCACTGTCAAAGCTTTACGAGCCGCAGGAATTTCTCAACATGGAGTCGTATACGTGCATCAAAGATTCCAAAAGAAGACTCATAGATACTTATGGCCGTATCACCCCTGAGCAAAGCCAGATACGACGCCCCTCAGCTGCAGGATTGCTATTAAGAGACTCGCCTGATGATCAACAGTAAAACGGAACTACGGTTCCTGTGAATGTTCCGAGATTCTTCAACAAATAAGAAAATTCGCATTAACTGTTGCATGAAGCATAACTGCATACGAAGAATCACGTGAATCATACTTGGGGGATTGAAGACTTGCAAAAATCCCCTCACCGTCAAAAATCTCTCCAGCTCATAGAAGGTAGACAACCAGAGCGCCGCGAATTTTGATGAAGATTTCTTGCCTTCCAAAAGTACGCCGCAGAGATATATTCACATATACGGCCACGCCGTCGGATCTATTCTAGTGACCAGACAGAAGTGTAACTGGGGACTGCTCATCGCATCTCATTCCATACAACAGTCTAAGATTCAGAAGATGGTTCAAAGGATGTCTCTTGGAACGAATGCCTTGAAGACTTGATATCAGTACGTCGGTGACGGAACGCCTTTCAGCTCGTCTACTTCACCCAACGGCTCCGGAAGATTTTGACCATACAAGCATCCACAACATATTATCATCGCAATCAGAAGGGAAAGAATAAGCATGTAAGCTAAAGAGCCGGAATAAATACAATTTCATTCTGGTCAATGCTCAGGAATTTAAAGAACATTCTAATTTCGGCTCAGCAGTCCAGGCACCAAATAACTCAAAGTCAAGGTATGATCAACAACGCAGCTACACTCTCTAAGATTAACCCTAACATGATCATTGCGGAACATATATTTCATCCATCTACCCCAGGAGTGCAATGGAGTTTGGTAAACTTTGAAATCCACTGGAGAGGTTAGATACTCATTATTCTGGAGTCAGAACCTTATTACACATTCTGGAGAAGATCGATGGTACTGTTGGGTGGCTACATGCGCAAAAGAGAAAACAAAACCTACCTTGAGTTCTCTTGGCTCGCCTTGCTGCTGATTATAACTATTGGAGATTGCTTTGTTTCCGTTGACGCCGACTCTACCACCGCTAACAAAGAAAGTCATTCACACCGAGCTAAATGTCCAAGTTCGATCAACTACTCATGGATATTACAATCACAGCTAAAATAAGAACACAAGATGAAATTACCTTATCGCTGACGATTGGCACGATTGTGATCGAGCTGCTGACAGTGACTAAGAGGAGCCGGCTGCTGTAGACGAAAGTACGGAGCCGGACGAGCAACAAAAAACAGAAGAGGGTCGATACCCCTTTTCATACGAACTGAGTTTCCAGAGTTTGAACAGAAGAAGGATTCCTTCTTACTCCATGAACGTGAATAGATGGTTGGGCGCACCGCACTCATACCCATAGCTGAGCTAGCAACATGCTACTACGAAAGCCACTGGCCGCGCGATCCCACTGCTGAAGGTCAATTTGGATTTCCCTGGTAATATCTACCTGCTTCGTCTTTTCAATTTTATTTTTCGTCTATCACCATCTAGTGCTTACCCCGCAACAATGTCACTGTTACGTGCTAAGCAGGGGACTTAATGTTGATGGTGGTTTGTAGCTTAGGGCGAAAAACTGAAAAAGTCTATCTACCTGACCCGACATCAGAAGTAGTATACCTTGATATATCTATATTCCGCGGGGAATTTGGAGAATATATCAGAATCTGATGAGTGCCTATGTCTCTCTTCATATTATATTGAAACTCAAGCTCCTAGATGAATTGTTCACTTGTATAACGCCTAATGAGTGTTTAAGATCCTAGCTGCATTACTCACTAATGTCGGAGCCCGCGTAGTATTTTCCTCTGCTATGTTCCCCAGCTGAACTCCCAATGTTGGCATCACATGACGATTAATGTTCACTCGCAGTAGAGTAGCACGAATCTCCCGAAGTATCAGTATTGAGATCTACATGAAAGTACTCACACAGGCTGCGCCACTCTTTGATAAAGAGATTTTCGTGTCAACGCGCTTTTTAATTAAAAGTTAGCACGATCGACACACTTAAATTCCTTAAGGAAAACCTAGCCTGTCCATATCAGTCTTAAAGAGCAATCACGGCCACACGATTTGGCCAGACAATTTGACAAGCCTAACCTACTCCCAGCGGAACTAGGCAATCACCGTGACGACCACCGGCGGGCCCACTAGCATCCCAGATGGTCGGATTCCCTTCAGTTCACTTGCAACGCCTTTGAACGTTGGCCATAACATGGGTGATCGCGCTGTTGAAAAATGAGCTCAAACGAGCTAAGACCGGGAAAAACGGTCTCAAAAACATCACAACCGCCTAACTTACCTAGCCTAGTTGGACGGCTTAGATCTTCTTTCGAATGATCAAAAAGGTACTGGCGTGTTCACCGGCGATCCAACTCCGTCCTTGGTCGGTCGACTTGCTCATAGCATGCCAAGAGCGCATTGAATCGCTTTCCCAAGGTAGGGTGAACGCGCTGTTTTGGAAACCCTAAGTTGTGTTGCAGCAACGCGCTACTGTCGCAAACCGATCACAACTATCCATCTTCGTCGTCCAAATCGAGTGGCTTAGATTCAATTTCAGGTGGCCCCGAAGGTATTAGCGTGCGCACTGGAAACCTACCTTTGCACATGGACGATCGACCTGCTCAAACTAACGCCTAGTGCCTTGAATCGTTCGCCCAAAAGAGGGTTGGCCGCACGGCTCCTAAAACCTAAATTACATCAACGGTAATATGCAACTGCTGCAAATCATCTCGTCCATTCAACTTCGCTATCCTTGTGGGATGGTTTAGATTTGGTTTCAGGAGGCCAACAGGGTAACGTTGTGAGCGCCGACCACTCCTTCTCCATAGGGAGCGATCGACCAAGTGGTAGCTCACCCATAGGGTTCTCAAACGATCACCCAAAGGTGGCCGGTCATGCTACCTTTTTAAGACGCTCAATTCGCGACTAATTCGAACGAGCTCTAAAACAACGACGCTTCCTGCACATCGAATATTTTCAGCTGCTTGTTTAAAATCGATGCTTTAAATACATCGTTTATAAGCGATGTTTTATAAATATTGGTTTCACAAATGAATTAATTATTTGACCTAAAAAGCACTATGTGCTGCTTTTAGCGGCGAGTCTCACGACTCGACCCATTCACTCGAGACATCAAACATGTCACAAACCATTACGAGAAAGTGTCAGGAAAGGATAGACGGTTAACAGTAATGAGAGTAGTGGGTGAAAGTGTGACCAGTTCTCCATCATAATGGAAACGTGGTGATCACCACTTTTTACACAACCCCACTTATCCACTGCTTAATCACCTCCACTTCCTACGAGATCAGGGCGTGCTCGAACATGACTTGTATAAATAGGATTTCAACATATTTGGACAGGACACAAGTGTTATCAACATAAGTAACTAGAAACCATATTCTGATACAAGTCATAAAACAACCACACCTTCATAATTCAATATTCTGATCTCAAACACCTTCTTCGCTTCTCTCCCTAAGATCAACCCTTCTCCTTCACTTTGTGACCGAATCGAATCTGGAACGGCCATTTCTTGGTTTAGGCCAGAGTCTTACAGATTGATCTCTCGAATCTAAAAGTACTCCCCTGTCGTGCATTTGTTTAGGGTTTGAATTCGTTTCTCATCAACACACCCAAATTTACCAAAAACAACAGAATCAGTTTTTACCCCAAAACAGTTACATAATTTCGCACTTATGAAGTTCAAAAGATAAGCGTTTTACTTTGTAATTCAATATACTTCCTTGACACTTTGATCATAATAATATGGCCAAGTCTAATACTAGAGTTTCATGAATATATAACTTCGCATGTTATGTTTTCATTCAAAAGCGACTTGAAAGATACGTTAGGAATGGATACAAGTTCAAGTCAATATTAGTAACCTCAACTGGAAGGATGATGTCTTCGTTGTAGTCGTTACTTCTTCACATTTTTCAGGTTTTCAGAGTAATACTTGTAAGTCTCAACATTCCTAGACTTTCTAGTCTAACCTAAATGAAGTTGACTCTAGTAATTGATCAAGCGATACTAGATGAGTTTTGATACTAAAATATGACAACCAACCTTGACATAACAACGCTTGGTGGTTTCAACCGTGTTATGCTCTAACAGGAAGAATTGAAGTTGTTGCTGGCATGAATTGCGAGAATGAATTTGTAGGTTTTTGAGAGTATCTCAACAGCAACAAGAACAAGGAGAAGATGTTGCGCTTTGGTGGTTTTGCAGCTCATATTTGGAGCTCAAATGATCTGGATTTCATCTAAAATAGGAATTTGTTATGTTCGGATTCGGTGGATTATTCTACAGGGAATGAATTGAAGTGTGCTTTTCGAAAGGAGTTAGGTCATTTCAGAACGGAAAAAGCTGGAGCTACGAGTGTGTATGAAATTGGGTCCGTCTGGTGCAACCAAGACATCAACAAGGGGCAGATACAAGTGACTCGAATTTGTGGTGATTCATGACAAGTTTCAGCAGTAAAATCAGTGAAGAAAACAACTTGGTGTCAACGTTATTTCCATGGGTTTGGTTGGCTTGAATTGGGTTTTTGGTGGGATAATTTTCGCAGACTGAACTAGTTTGGTCTGGAGGAGATACTGCAAGTTGTTGAGCTGAATTTCAGTTATACGATATCATGTGCTACTGAGTACAAGGGTTTTGGCAAAGGCTAGTTGGTGCAGCAAACACACGAGATTTGTTGTCGTTGCTGCCATGGTTCATTGGTCGCGTTTGGCATTGGCTTGGACCTGATTTAGAAGCCAACAGGGTAAGCTAACTTGGGTACCAGTTTGTCTTGATTTTTGTATATGGACTGAGCCGTGAAAACAGCCACCAAGTGGTGTTGTTGTCGTTGGTTTGACAAAGATGAATGGATGCAACTGAGTTCATTTTAGTATTTGTGTATGCCGTGAATGGTTGGGTTTGTTGAGGTCGCGAAATTACAGGTGCAGATATATATATAAGGAGGTCAGAAACACAGCTGAAACCCTACCTTTTGATCACCAGAGAAGATGCCTGCAACCTGTTCAATTAAATTTTACAGAGAGCTCGTTGGATTTCAGAAGTTTTACCACAAGTTCTCGACTACTTCAAGAAGCAAACTTGGTTTGTTGCTTTGGTTTAATCTCAACTTTTCTGATCCTTTCAAACATCACTCAGCCATGTACCTTATTTTTTGAGAACATATGATTATGAGTAGATAAACTATCTTTGATTAGGTGTGATTTCAAAGACTGGAATATGAACCTACAATTGATATGAAATAGCTTCTTCTTTCACAATTATTTTCGTTATTATTCAATTTCTACCATGCTAATAATGTATATGGGTTATTTGTTAATTGTTTTAAGTTCGAAATTGAATAGTTAATTCATAGTTTTGATTTTTTTTCGACCCCTAATTGTCTAGAGAATTAAACACAAATAGTGATATATGAGTATTGATAATGGGACTTTGTTAAGTACCTATATGTAGAAATTGACACTAGTAGGTAATTCAAGCTTTTGAAGTTATTACTAGGAGCAACCTTATCTCATAAAACTTGGAGCACTTGTTTAAGTCACACCTAGAGAGTGTACTTCTAGGAAACTTGACAAGTAGAATCCGGTAGTCAAGCGCTTCCGTATCCAGTGAACTTAAGAGATAATAACGGAATAGTTGAGCGTACTAATTATTCTAGGATTGTTTGTAACAAGATAATGCGAAAAATGTGGCTATATGTCGATTGGGTTTATGTTCCGTGGCCGAGAATGAATCCTTAATCAATCTCATTTCATATTTGAATACAATTTTCAGATTTTTTTGCAACAAAACAAACTTGATAAGATTATTTGCATAACAACTTTTTCTCAATTACCTCCCTCGGGAAGGAATTTTTTTATCATTATATTACTTGCTAGTATAAAGAGAAGTAAAAAATATTATTTGCAGTTGACACCTCATCAATAACCTTGATCAATCCTGGACTAAATATCTATGACTATTTTCCATGAGAATACATGTCTACTAAAACCAGACTATCACGACCGAAACCAACAAATCTTATAGGCATTGTCTCCTTAATGGTTGTAGTAGGGTAAAAACTGATTCTAGAGAAAAGAGTAAAAATGGGTAGGTTGATGAGAAACGATTCTAGACCCTAAACAAATGTACTGCACATGAGCACTTTAGATTCGAGAAATCAATCTGTATAATTCTAGTCTAAACTAAGAAATGGTCGTTCCAGTCTTGCTTCAGTCACAAAATGAAGGAGAAGGGTTGATCTTAGGGAGGGAAGCATATAAAGTGTTGAGATCAGAGAGACATGCTCCGTAAGATGTGACTATTTATGACTTATCTCAGAAGATGGAACTTGCTTGTAAAACTGAGAGCTGTAAGTTCTCTGTGTTCTCTGGAAATTTGTGTTAGTTGTTGATTGAATAAATTGAAAATCTATTTATATCAAGTCATAGTCGAACACCCTGTTCCTATAGGAAGTGGGAGTTGTGGAGTAGTGAAGTAGTGGAGATGTGTGAAGGTGGTAAAAACCGTGTCCTATTGTGAAGGTGGGACTGGGCGGTTGTGTATCCACTTCTCCTTTACTCATTAACTGCCCACTTTTCCCATCATTTATCTCATAATGGGTTGTATTGCATATCGTATATTGTAAACCTCTAGATCAATACCCTAATGAACATTCCCTAGTTTGTGACATGTTTGATGTCTCGAGTATTTTGGTAGAGAGTGTCGCTTAGTCGTGTTGCATGACTAAGTTTATATGGTAAAGTCCACATGATATGGAGCAAGTCGTGTTACGACTAATAATGGGAGGCGTGGTAGTTGCTGAGCGGGTCCACCACCGTGACACGTGAGAAGTGGTCATGAATAGTAGAAGAATGAGTACGTGATTATTCAACAACTAAAATATGTCGTGAGCCTTGTATATAAAATCTACAAGTGGAGAAATATTTCGACCAATCATGCGCAAGCTAGGAAGCAGGTGGTCACAAGTGACAAGTCAAGTCGTGAGAATGGGACTTGCCGTGAGTAATACTCGAAAATAACATATAGTGCTTTTTAGGTTAAATAAATAATTAAATTATTTATAAGACCGATACCCTAAAGCATGGTTTGAAAACGATGCATGTGAAGCATCGTTCTCAAGCAAAAAGCTCAAACTATTCGATGCATGTAAATCATCGTTGTATAGAGCCTGCCTGAATTAGTCGCGGATTTTATGGTTAAAAAAGTGGCGCGACCATCCTTTTTTGGACGACCATTGGAGGTTGCACATGTAGGCTGTGGACGACATAATTGGTCCGTTAAGGATAAGGATGTGAGGTGGCCATTTTGGTACCTCACTGGTCACCTGAAGTTGGATCTAAGACGGACAAAACAGCTGGCCAAGTTGGACTGTGGAGATGATTTGCGGCAGTTTTTGGTTGTCGTTGACCCTTATAAGCAGCTCGAGTACCCTACTTTGGTCGACGATTTGGAGCGGAGCAAGTAGGCTAGGAGCGATGTGATTGGTCGAGGCAATAGATGGGTAGTCGGTCATCACAATAGCACCTTACTTGCCGAGCTTGTATGTGTTTAGGTTAGTTAATTGAGCCGGAAAATTCATGTGATCGTGATAAATTTGCGACTGACTTGGGCGGTCAAGATCTATTTTCTTAAGAAATTGAATACTTTGACCATCCTACTTCCACTAACAATTTAAAGCGGAGCTTGTAGCTTAGAAAAAATGTGATTGGACGATAGTAAAGAGGGGCGCTTGCAGGCCAATATGGAGCAAGGTCGGTTGGCCATGGGGGGCGTGAGCTTAGGGAAAACCAGTCGGCCAAGTGGCGCGGTTGTGCTCCATCCGTGACTGACCTAATCAGTCACGATTTCTCCTTTGTTTATTTTTTCCAACTTTCTTTAGGATTTTACTCCTACTGGATTCATGATGGGCCAATTCCTAGATTCCCTAGGTTTAGTCTCGACCAATAGGGATCAAGATATCGTGCTTGCTCCATTTTAGGGCAAAAAATCTAATTTTTGTGAGTCGACACAAAATTAGGTCAAAAATTGAATTTTTGAGTTGACAGAAAATTAATCAATTTTGGTGAATTTTGCACAATGATGCAAAATTACTAATTTTTCACTCTTACGAGTAGTCTGACGATGGTCTTATTGGCACAAGTTGCACACTTCTGATCAGGTACCTTCATGCATCTCGTAATTCAAACACTTCGGCGGAGATTCATGCTACTCAGCTAAGAGTGAATCATTAATCGTCATGTCATGTCAGTACTAAGACACAACGTAAAATAGATACTCAGCAGGCTCTGCATTAATGAATAATGCAAATAGGAGCTCAATTTTAGTATAATAAAAGTTGCAGAATACTTGGGATTATTGCAACATGCACCAAAATTATTCTAATAAATTTCATACATGTAGACACTTAATTACTCGGTAAATATGAATCGTGTAGGCATACATATATTTTATGAATTCGGCCAGGCAAAGTTCATAAATATAGTTGCACCTACGTAAGCTAAGAGGCATAGGCACTCATTGGCTTTTAATGTCTCTACTTCCTTACAGAATGAGAGCACATAAATACGGAGTTTTACGGTTTTCGCCTTAAGCTAAAAACCACCATCAACAATGGTACAAGAAAAAATGTATCAGCCATCAATTGGCACTTTGTGTCAAGCATTAGATGACAGTAATTAGCAAAAAAAAAAAGACAAAGATATGTGTTAGTCTCTTTTTAACCAGAAATGCTACACTAGTTGATTTATGCAGCAAGACATAAAGAAAAACCTCAAGATTTACATAAACACCTTAAGATGCTGACTGCAAGATTGAACTTAAACCCCACTATGCATATGTAGTGCAAGATTGAACTCAAACCCCACTATGCATATGTAGTACAAGATTGAACTCAACCCCCCGCTCTCAGATCTACCAAAGAGATTGAAATAAATTGTACAATTTTTCAATTTTATTTTAAATAAAAAGGGTGTTTCAGTTAACAACATCAACAATAATGCAAATATCTTACTAGGGACATGATATTGTTTTGAATCAAGAACGAGAACATCACATATGGTTGTCTAATCAAAGTGGACAAGATTAAGTTACAAGTACTCAAATTGATAGTAAAACAAATACTCAAATTGAAAATCCAACTTAATATGTTTTTTCATATTTTGTTTCTCAATTAAACAACACAATCAACCAAACCACCACAATAATCATTATTAATTTCAATTAAACTACACAATCAATCATTTTTAATTTCAGTCAATCAAGTTTAAAAATCATGCCGCAATCGTTTATGAAAATGCGGGTGTACCAAAATACACCACCAACTTTTACTTAGGCAACATGTATGGACTAAACTCAAATACATTCCGAGAGTTACAACTTAAAGAATCTCAATCAAGAATTATATAAAGAGTTTGTATCTCTTTCTCTCACAATCAATATGTAAACGGAGACAAGTTCGTGAACCTGATTATGCCGTGAGAGTTCTTGGACGATTCCAAAGATCAATATACAAGATCAATCAAGTCGTATCCAACAATTACGATGGACATATCTACTTTGATTGATTTACATACAACCCGTGATATTTTAATTATAAAGATAAACAATATAATGCGTAAAAAGAAATAACACAGACAACAAAATTTTTGTTAACGAAGAAAATGCAAATACAGAAAAACCCTGGGACCTAGCCCAAATTTGAACACCAAACTGTATTACGCAGCTACAGACACTAGCCTATTACAAATAACTTCGGAATGGAATGTAGTTGAGACCGAATCCACCGTCACTGTAATTCAGTTACTACACCAAAACAACCTTTTTACTGGTAGAACCAATTCTTAACTTGTTTGGAAGTGTGGTAGAACCGATTCCAAGAAGAAAATCCATGTAAATATGAAATAAGGATTTGCAGTGAAAAGATGTCAACATACTTTGAACATGAGCAGTAACTCTTATCATTTATTTTTCAAATATATTTCTTGGTACTCAAGGTGATCATGTGCTGAAATAAAATAAGAATCTTTTAATTAAGGTTTTTGGTTTTATATGCTTTAATTACCAGCAATTGATGCATAACTCTAGAGAATAAAAATTAGTAATGTGCATTTACTAATTGGAGATTTTCTATGAGAGATTTCGGAAATATTGGACCAGCATTTATTGGAATTAAAAAAACCGAATTTGCGCATTCATTGCATATCTTGGGAATGTTTTGGGTTTTGTAAATTCCTTGGTGTCCAAACATCCTTGGTCTATAAATACTTAAGTTTGCATTTCTAGCAAACTATATATCCTATAAGAGCCAGGCAAACTTCATTTCTTGTCGTTTCTGGTGGAGCCGTCTATTCGGAGAGGAAAGTATCCTAATTAGGTGAAATATCTTACGGCCGCTCGTTTAAAGACTTTTGTGGGGTCAAGAAGGTCTACGAGTACCTTTGGTGGGAAACTAGATAATTGTAGTGTTATTAGTTTTCGATTTGATTTGATTTACTAACGGTTGTTGAAACTTTGATTGCACCTAGTTTGTTTATTCCTGAGAATCTTCTCTTCTGATATAAGATTCACTCAGACTAGATTAAAGTATCGACGGGATCTTTAGAACTGTTTTTAGATCTATAGACATCTTGTGATAATCCATTGTTAACAGACTCAGTTATGTGTGTGATTGATCACAAGATATTCAAGTGGTGTTGTGGGGGTATTTGAAGGCACTAGAATATTTGAAGACGAAGAAGAATTCTTATTGGTTTTCGTATCTTGTGGATTTAGTGAACAAAACTTGATAGGCTAGGATCCAACTAGAATCGATTTATCTTTGATAGATCTGATTGATTAGTTGTCTGAGATCGGCATTCTCTATCTTTCTCTTTGAGATCTATATTGATTGAATGTGAATCTAGACTTGACTATTTCGGTAGTTATTGTTTATATTGATCTAACTAGACAAAGGAGTTTATTAGATTAAACATAAGAGCCTTTGTCAACGACTCATCTTATCTTGTGGCAAGATTGATTAGAGTGGTTACCAAACAGATTCTTCCTTTGTTGTTTAAAATATGATCCAAAGGACTTGGTATTAGCGTGCGTGACTCTGGAAGTCGAAGGCGCAGTGATACTGAGGAAACTGAGTATCCAGGGGTAGTCTGCTTGGTCTCATATACGAAGTTGGTATTAGATTTTTTTATAGCGGTTTAATTCTGAGAGTATTCAAAACTGGACTAGGTCCTGGGGTTTTTATGTATTTGATGTTTCCTCGTTAACAAAATATTGTTGTGACATTTACTTTACCTTTCCGCGTTATTGTTTTATTATAATTAAAGTAAGTTGCACTTTAAATTAACTTTGTAATACTTGATAGTGATCCTATAGAGTTTCGGTTATTATCGAACCTATTATCAAGTACACAATCGCCTCGATCTTATATCCATAGTCAATCACACAAGTTATCTTGTTGTTGTACTGTCTCGATCTCGTATTCATAGACGGTCACACGAAGTGTGAACCGAATTGTCGTATTGTCTCGACTTTGTCCATAGACGATCACATTCGGTAGAGGACTTATAGGTTGAAATAAAAAGATCGTGGTGTATTTGGGTACCCTCGTCTTTTCAAAGTGTTTTTGAAGGAATCATTTTGGTGCATTGCTTGTAAGAAGAGCGTTCCATACTCATCTACAACCTAGAAAAAGCCATATAGTTGTCGGGATTAATGAATACTACACATACAAAAACTAAAACCTATACAAAAACTTCATCTTCAAAACATACCCATTACTTCAAATCGACATATTACAACAAAAAAAAACACCAAAATCAAAAACCTCAACTCTTTCAGATACTAGTTAGATGAAAATCAAAAACCCTAACTCTATCAAATGATTTCAGATAAAAATAAAGTTAACCACAAACTAGTTTACACCTGATGATAATTCAACAACTTCTGCTGAATCATAGGTTGAATGATTTGATTTAAGATTTCAGGGAAACAATTAGGTTTAAGAAAAAGTTATAGATTGTATATCGACATTCTTGAAGATGGGTTCTGATTATATTATAAGATTTGTTGAATTGAGGGTTTTAACACACGATTGATCAAGTAGCTGGCTGTAAAAACAGTTTCTCCCCAAAATTTTAGAGGTAAGTTTTTTTTGTGGAGCATTACCCTGGCCATTTCATGTATACTTTTATTCTTCCTTTATGCAACTCCATTATCTTGTGGAGTTATAGGTGGTGAATATTGTTGAATAATACCCAGTTGGTTACAGAATCCGAACACTTTAGTGTCCTTGAACTCAGTTCCACGATCGCTCCTAATTTTCTTTACTTTGCGACCTTGTTCATTATGGATTCTATTAACAATAATCTTGAACTCACTTAGGGTCTCATTTTTATGTGCCAAGAATGCCACCCAAGTAAATCTGTTGTAATCATCGACCATTACCAAAGTATAAGAATCCATCCAAACTAGGTTGTTGAACGGGTCAAAAGAGATCCATATGAATTGAATTAAGTGGAGCCTTGGTGGTAATTTTTCGGATGATTTGTGTGGAACTCTTACTTGTTTACATTTCTGACAAGCTCCACAAACACCATCGATCATAGCAATGATTTTGGGAACACCTTTTACAAGTTCTTTGTTAATGATCTTGCCAAGAAGGCGATAATTTATGTGACGCTCATGCCAAAGATGCGTAGATTCCATCTTAGTCAGATTACAACAAAGATTAAACTGAGTATCCAAAAGATAACAGTTATTTTTGCCACGTATTCCTCGAAAAATTAATTTTCTAGACTTATCTTCAATGTCACATCCTTCAGAACTGAAGATAACTTTATGGCCTTTGTCACAAATTTGACTAACATAAAGAAGATTTGCAGTCATACCTTTGACTAAACTACATCATGAATTTCTGGCACGCCAGGAAGTTTGATCGTTCCCTTTTTTCTAATGTAGCAATACCTCCCGTCTCCGAATGTTATAGGTCTTCCATTAAAGTCGCTCGAATTCACAAACCAAGGAAGGTCACCTGTCATATGTTAGCTACACCCACTGTCAAGAAACCATTGGAAGGGTGATCTTGACTTGAAAGCAAAAGCTCCCATACTAACATCACTGTTCCTAAAGGAATGTCTTGTTAGATTTTTAAGACTTGTAATTAAGGTTAGAAAAAAGTATTCTAGCCTTCTTGTTAAGAATACTTTCAACCTTTAATTTCTTCCTGAAAAGCTTATATATATACTGATAATGATTGGAAGCATCCCAAAATATACACGAGCCAACAGTTTTAGAAGTGCCATCACTAGACTCTTTTGAACAAACCTGAGTCGCATCGGTTTTAACAAAGCCTAAGCCTCGTTTATCTCCAGACTGTCGACAGTTTTTTAAACAAGAATTAAGAGAATCACTCAGATCCCTGGTAATATTGGAGGATTTTTTAACAGATTTCGGAATCCCAAGATTTTACGCAAAAGCAGATTTTGAGTCACCTAACTTTGCAATTATCTCTTTAGAAATTTTAATCTGATCATCCAATTTTAGTGGAGAGTTTTTTACCTTTCATATCCCTCTAGAATATCGGAATCTTTGATATAAAATTCACAGTGAAGTCTATCGGTTTTCCTTATCAATCGATGTTTCTCATGACAAAGTTTTTCGACCATCTTCTTCATATCACAACCAAAATCATCTCCAAAGGTTTATAGAACACACTCGGGATCTGGTAAATTTGAGTTAGTGATACGCTATTAGAGACAACACTCTTGTCCATATAGTCAGATTGCTTCAAACACAAACTTATTAGATCTTTCGCGCGCGTGTTTGCCTGCTCTGATACCAATTGAAAATGCGGGGGTACGAAAATATACACACCAACTTTTACTTAGGAAACCTGTGTGGACTAAACTCAAACACAATTACGAGAGTTACAACTTAATGAATCCAGAGACAAGTCCGTCAACCTGATTATGTCGTGAGATTTCATGGACGATTCCAAAGATCAATCAATTTGTATCCAACAATTACAATGGTGTATCTACTTTGGTTGATTTATGTATAACCTGTGATATTTCAATTATAAAGATAAACAATATAATGCGGAAAAAAAAATAACACCAACACCTGAAATTTTGTTAACAAGGAACCCGCAAATGCAGAAAAACCCCGGACCTAGTCCAGATTTGAACACCAAAAAGTATTAAGCCACTACAGACACTAACCTACTACAAATAACTTCGGACTGGAATGTAGTTGAGACTGAATCCCCCATCACAGTAATTCAGTTATAGTCGCTCCTTACGCCTCTTGAATCTCGCAAGATTCTGCGCAATTTATTCCCTTAGTTGACTTCCTTTACAGCCTAAGAGTTGCTTCAACTCAATTAAAGACTTTAAACTAATCTACCTCCATTAGATAAGCCTATATGTGATTTCCATTTTGATCAAAGATTAAGGTGTGATAGGAAATCATTTGCAATAGACAAAGTCTAGCAAACCTCAAAATCTGGTACCTACGACTCCCGAAGATCATCCTATATTAGTATTCACCTCACAAGTAATTCCTACTCTGATTTCAACAAATAATAGTTATAGAGGAATATACATGTGGAATCACAAAGCCCGAGACGAAGAAACTTTGTGATTTCTATCTATCTCGCCTGATTGGAGTGAAACTCAACAATCAGTAGCAAGATCAGGATACATGAACTATCAAGATAAAGATAGTCGGACCTGGATTCATGAATCCCTAAGCGAAGTCTTTTTAGTCGCTCAACCTAAGATGGTTTAAAAGAGATGACGACTCTAGTTTACAACCAGGACACACAAGAATAGTGTCGGGATTCAAAATCCCAGTTGCTTGAGGTTCTCCTTATATAGACTTTCAAAATAAAAGGTTGCTTTAGATTTAAGTTAAGGTAGCTTTGGAATCAAGCAATCAATATCCACCTTTAGATGAATCTTTGACTTGAGATTAACATAACAGAATATACACTCTGGTTAGGATGAATCGTAACCAAACTGTGTGCAATGACTTGTTCATGAAAGGTTAGCCGAAACTAGCCATACGAAGTATAAGCTTAATCATTTTCATATAACACTTTAATACTTTAATCTCGATTCACACTAATGTGATCAAGCATGTCTAGATGTGTTTTTTAGAGAGTTGTTCAAATGTCGATTATCTCATAGAAATAATTCTGATGCATCTTAAAACATTCAACAGGGTAAGTACGTGTACTTACTTCCAATTCATGAGTTATTTTGTCATGGTACGTGTACCGGGTTTTGAAAATGGGGGGGGGGGGGTACCAAAATACACCACCAACTTTTTCTTAGGAAAACTGTATGTACTAAACTAGAATACCATACCGAGAGTTCAACTTACTGAACGTCAATAGACAATTATATGAAGAGCTTATATCTCTTTCTCTCGCAATCATAATGTTATCAGAGACAAGTCCGTGAACCTGATTATTCCGTGAGAGTACTTGGACGATACCAAAGACCAATATCCAAGAATCAATCAAGTCGTCTCCAAAAATTGCAATGGACTTATCTACTTGAATTTATTTTACGTACAACCCGTGATATTTCAATTATAAAGATAACAATATAATACGGAAAAGAAATAACACAGACACCATAAATTTTGTTAACGAGGAAACTGCAAATGCAGAAAAACCACGGGACCTAGTCCATATTTGAATACCAAATTGTATTAAAACGCTACAGACACTATCTTACGATCAGAATTTCGGACTAAAATGTAGTTGGGCCCGAATTAAACCGCCATAGCAATTCAGTTACAGTCGCGCTCCTTACGCCTTTTGAATCCCAGCAGGACTCCGCGCAATTGATTTCCTTAGCTGGCGTCCTTTACAGCCTAAGAGTTTCTTTAACTCAATTGGGACTTTAAACTAATCTGCATCCCACAGATAGGCCTATATGTGATTTTCGTTCTGATCAAATATCAAGGTGAGGTAGTGATAGGACGAGGGTACCCAAATACACCACAATATTTAATTTATCAACCTATAAGTCCTCTACCGAAAGTGATTGTGTATGGACAGAGTCGAGACAATACAACAATTCGGTTCACACTTCGTGTGATCGTCTACGGATACGAGACCGAGACACTACAACAACAAGATCACTTGTGTGATTGACTATGGATACAAGATCGAGACGGTACGACAACAAAGTGTGTACTTGATAATAGGTTCTAAAATAACTGAAACTCTATAGGATCAATATCAAGTATTACGGAGTTAACGTACTTGTGTATTTTACTTAATTATAATAACAATTATAATGCGTAAAACAAAGTAAAAGACACAACAAGATTTTTTAAAGAGGAAACTGCAAATGCAGAAAAACCCCGGAACCTAGTCCAGTTTTAAATACTCTCAGAATTAAGCCGCTATACAAAATCAAATACCAACTTCGCATAGTTGAGACCAAGCATACTACCCTTAGCTACATAGTTCCCTCAGTATCCCTACGCCTTGGACTTCTAGAGTCACCCACATGAATAACAAGTCCTTTGGATCGTATTCCAAATAGCAAAGGAAGAATCTGTTTGGTAACCACTCTAATAAATCTTGCTAGAAGATATTAATGAGTTGTTAACAAAGGCTCTTATGTTTAATCTAATAAACTCCTTTGTATGGTTAGATCAATCTAAATATTGAACACCGAAATAATCAATCTTTAGATTCGCAATCAATCAGTATAGATCTCAAAAGAGAAACTATAAAATGATGCAAATCTCACACAACTAATCAATCAAGTCTATCAAAGATAAACCGATTCTAGTTGGATCCCAGTCGATCAAGGTTTGTGCACTAAATCCACAAGATACAAAAAATAATTAATACGAATTCTTCTTCGTCTTCAAATCTTCTATGGCCTTCAAAAAACCTGCACAACAACGCTTGAATCCTCTTATGATCAATCACACACAGAACAGAGTCTATTAACAATGGATTATCAAAAGATGTCTTTAGATCTAACTAAAATTCTAAAGATCTCGTCGATACTTTGATCTAGTCTGAGTGGATCTTATATCAGAAAAGAAGATTCTCAAGAATAAAAAAACTAGGTACAATCAAAGTTTTAACAACCGTTAGTCAATCAAATCAATAATCGAAAACTAATAACACTGCAATATCTAGTTCCCCACCAACGGTACTCGTAGAGCTTCTTGATCCCACATAAGTATTTAAACGAGCGGTCGTAAGAGATTTCACCTAATTAGGATATTTTCCTCTCTGAATATACGGCTCCACCAGAAACAACAAGAAATGAAATTTTCCTGGCTCTTATGATAGTTTGCTAGAAATGCTAACTTAGGAATTTATAGACCAAGGTTGTTTGGACACCAAGGAATTTCCAAAACCGAAATTATTCTTAAGATATGCAATGAATGCCCGAATTCGGTTTTCCTAATTCCAATAAATGTAGTCCAATATTTCTGAAATCTCTCATATAAAATCTCCAATTAGTAAATGCACATTACTAATTTTTATTCTCTAGAGTTATGTATTAATTGCCGGTAATTAAAGCACATAAAACCAAAAACCTTAAGTAAAAGATTCTCCCTTTATTTCGATACAGGATCACCTTGAGCATCAAGGAATATCTTTGAACAATAAATGATAAAAGTTATGTACATGTTCAATAATGTCGACATCATGAAGCTTTTCATCTTAGTAAACCCTTAAACCCTAATTCACACACAACATGAAGAAATATGTGAACCACGGTTTTAGATCACCAACCTACTATACCATCACTCCAAAGAATGTTGTGATTGGATACAGTAAGATTTCCAAGATAGGTTGTAATCAGTTACAAGACCGGTTACACCTTGCTTCCCGAAGCTATCGTGACCGGTTACACTTGTTTCCCAAGGTAACTATGTGGCCGGTTACACTTTGATTCCCGAGGTTATCGCGTGATCGATTACCACTAACCTCCAATACATCATGTGACCGGTTACACTTTGATCCAAAATTTTTATGTGACCGGTTACATCTAGCATCCCAACATAGCATGTGATCGGTTACACTAAGTTACCGATTCATAACTAGCTACTCATTATAGGTCGTGACCAATTATATTTCAAGTCTTAACATAGTCAAGATGGGTTCTACCACTGTCAACTCCAGTGGTCATCCAAAAAAAAAATATATTCAAAGAATAACAGGACCAATCATGATTTCCCATTCGATTATGAAAACAAGTTCATACATCTAGTTCCTTAAACTAATGTAAAGGTACATAGTTTTCTAGGATGAAATCATACCTATACGATGCACACATAATCAACTAAATATTTACAATAGATTATGTCGATGTCGCCTTTACGAAGTTTCAAAAGATAAGTGTTTATACTTTGTACTATGCTTCCTTGATACTTTGATCATACTATTATGACCAAGTCTCATCACTAGAGTAATATATACAATATATACAGCTTCGCATGTTATGTTTTCAATATAGCACGACTTGAGAGATATGTTAGGAATTGAAAAAAAATCAAGTATATATTACTAACCTCAAGTGGAAGGATGATGTCTTCGTTGTAGTCGTTACTTCTTCTCATTCTTCAGGTCTTCGGAGTAATACTTGTATGTCTCAACATTCCTAGACTTTCTAGTCCAACCTAAACGAAGTTGACTCTAGTATTTAATCAAGCGAGTATAGATGAGTTTTGATACTAAAATATGACAACCAACCTTGACATACCAACGCTTTGTGAGTTCAACCGATTTATGCTCTAACAGGCAGGAAATCAATTTCAATAGACAAAGTCTAGCAAACCTCAGAATCCGGTCTTATGACTCTCGAAGAGCAACCTAGATTATTATTCACCTCACAAGTATAAACTTGTGGAATCATAAAGTATGAGACAAAGAAAATTTGTGATTTTTATCTATATTGTCTGTTGGAGCAAGCTCAACAATCAAAACAAGATCAGGATACACGAACTATCAAGATAAAGATAGTTAAACCTTGCTTCACGAATCTCTAGGTGAAGTCTTTTTAGTCGCTAAACCTAAAAAGGTTTAAAGGAAAGGACGACTCTAGTTTACAACTAGGACACACAAGAATGGTGTCAGGGATTCAAAGATCCCAATTGCTTGAGGTTCTCCTTATATAGAGTTTCAAGATTAAGGTTGCTTTAGATATAAGCTAAGTTAGCTTTGGAATCAAGCAATCAATAATCACTATTAGATGAAAAACTTGACATGAGATTAACATAGCAGAATATACATTCTGGTTAGGATGAACCATAACCGAACCGTGTACAATGACTTGTTCGTGAAGGTTAGCCGAAACTATCCAATCGAACAATAAGCTTAATCGTTTTCATATAACACTTTAAAACTTTAATCTTGAGTCACAAATGTGATCAAACATGTCTTTATAGTGTTTTTAGAGAGTTGTTCAAATGCCTATTATCTCATATAAATAATTCCGATGCATTCGAAAACATTCGACAGGGGAAGTACATGTATTGTACTTGTTCGTGAGTATTTTTTTTTTCATGGTACGTGTACCGGGTATGTATACCCTTAAGACAGAAATGGGTTCAGGAACACATAGATATTTTACGGTTTTCATACTGGGCATGCGTACCTTTTTGGTTTTGAAACCAACAAATTTTTTCCTGTTTGCATACTAGGTATGCGTACTTTCCTAGTTCACGAGTCAACAGACTCTTTATGGTAGGATACCGGGTATGCGTACCAAAAAGTCGTTGTCGAACTATAGCTACACCGGTATGTGTAGTAGCTACATGTACTGCGGCTCTGGACTTATAACAGTTCTCCCAGTATATGAACTGGTATGCATATTGTCCTGTATCCAGATTTACAGTAGTTTTATAGCTCTTTAATAATCAATATGATATATTTCCGAATAATATAAATGACACATATCACTGTTCCAGGCTATTTTCAAATGATTAAATCTTGAATCATAATTAGGTTATAAACGATAAATTGTTTTTAACCAAATTCATCAAGTATGAACAAATGTTCTTAAGCTTATTATATTTCGAGAACGATATTCAAGATAAACTTGACTCGAAATTTATGTTATTCATGCAATGTCTAATTTAGTCATGCGATAATGTCTCATGGATCGAAAGGTATAAACTTGAGAAATAGGTGGTTCAGTCTTCACTTACCTTTTGTTGAAGAAGTTCTCTAGAGCTCCTGTTGATCTTTGCCTTCGAAGGATAGAACACAGTGATATCTGATACTCAACTACACACTTCTATATATCCTAACTCGAGACTTGACCAAATGTAGACTAGAAATCAAGATATAGTTTTGATCAATTAAATTTGACAACAAGCTTGAGATAGAAACACTTGTGAGTTCGACCGATCAATGCTCTAACATGTTTGTATGCCCTTAAGACAAAACGAGTTCAGGAGTCCACAAAAAAAATTCGGTATGCATACTAGTGTACCATCCTGAGTTCACGAGTCACATAATTTTTTGGGTTTTCATACTCGGTGTTTGTAACAAAAGTTTTTGCCGAACTATAGATACGCCGGTACGTATACTGGGTGCATGTACTACGGCTCCGGACCTATAACAGTTGCTCCAGTATGTAAGCTGGTACGTGTACTGTCCTGTATCCATATTTACAATAGTTATATATCTATCTAATAATCAATTTGAAACATTCCTGAATAACATCAATGACACATATCACTATTCCAGGCTTTTTTTAAATGATTGACTTGAATCACGATTTAGGTCATAAGCAATAAATTGTTCTAAACCAAATTCATCAAGTTTGAACAAATGTTCTTAAGCTCAGTCAACATATTTCGAGAATAATTAACAAGATAAACTTGTCTTGAAATTTCTGTTGTGCATGTAAAGTCCAATTTAGTCATGCGGCATTGTCTCATAGATAGAAAAGTGAAACTTGAGTAATATGTGGTTCAGTCTTCACTTACCTTTTGTTGTTGAAGTTCTCCAAAAGTTACAGTTGATTTTCTCCTTCAAAAACGATAGAACGCAGTGATGTCTGGTACTCAAATACACACTTTTATCCTAATCCGAGACTTGACTAAATATAGACTAGAAACCAAGATATAGTTTTGATCAACTAAATTTGACAACAAACTTGAGATAGCAACACTTGTAGGTTCGACCGAGTAATGCTCTAACAATCTATAATTAAACATGAAACATCAAACATGGAACCGATTTGGGGAAAAAAAGCTTAATTCCGAAATTCCCAGTTTCAACGAGAAACCCTAATTTCAGAAACATCAATCATCCCAACTTCACTTATAATCAACAAAACATCATGCATGAATCGACTTTAAGTTTTTAACAAAAATAAAAAAAGGGATTAGATTACTTACTTATTTTCCGAATGAAAAAATAATCTTCTCTGACCACAATCAAAACAACACCATCTCACTTGTTTTCCGAATCAAAAACTAATCTTCTCTGGCCACAATCAAAACTAATCTTTACTCTCTAAGTCTCTAACTCTCTGTATCGATCTCTATCTTTTTTGACCTCGATCTCTTTCTTTTCTCTCTAAAAAAATGTTACAGAGTAATAGAGGTTGTCGACGACATCTAATACATGGGGATTGGAAATTACTAGCACATCCCTAGGCTACGGATGTCGAACATAAACCAATCGGATATGACCTGATTGATCCGGTTCTGATATGATAAGTAGGTAAAGTCGGATTTCGAAATCCGAATTTCGATATATTGGATTAAATCCTATAGGATGTCGAATTTTTGGAAAATAATCTCAAATTTCCGACGGTTATTGACAGCCATGTCCACTATGGACAAAATGAGTTGACAGCTTCGACTCGGAACCAATGTAGTCAATCTCGGCCGAAATGGCCGAGATTCCGCCGGAAATTCCGGTTTCAGCATTCAAGGTAACGAAATATTTGATTTCGCCGAGATGGAATTGGCAGGAATCAACCGCAATTGGACGGAATTCTTGATATAATTTTGGTTGAGTCGACCAAAATTGACTGAAAATCTCCTTAACGTTTTTGAAATTTATATGGATGTTGGTTTTCTACTATTATAAATGAAAATTTGTTTTTTTTTTAATAAAATTGGTGGTATTTTATTATATCTATGTGCAAAAAAAAATCGGTAGTTACTCCGAGATTTCAACGGACAAAATTGTCCCCTATGGAAATCGGGAATTAACTACATTGTCGGAACTTCACTGATTCCGTTAGATTTGCACCTATTCACCCGTTTCGAGATCATTGTTTTGGACCCTTCAGCAGAGTCAGACTAGAGAATATTGCTGCCGATTTCTCTTTTTTTATTGCACGAGCACAGCTAATACAGTAGATTTTTTTCTCAAAGATTATAAGGCGAGTTTTTCCCAAATTAAATCGGCGATCTTTCATATAGACCTTATTCTCCTCTTTTTCTCACTTTCTTTTCTTTTCTCTTTTCACACTAAACTAATAAATGATTATCATCTACTCTGAAATTCACTTGAAATTCAATCCAAATTTAAATCCAAATTCAAGTTTTCTCTCATATCTTCCTCGCCTACCTTTATCTCTCTCTAAACTTTTCACGTTTTTCTTACTCTTTCTCTCCCACCATCGCTACTGTATCTCATCATCTTCTTGGTTTTAGGGGTTTGGTTGACTTTACATCACTGATTATAGATTACCAACAATGAATTTATGGACAGATGATAATTCATCAATGATGGATGCTTTTATGGCTTCAGATCTTTCTTCTCCATTTGCTGGTGCTAATAGTTGGCCTCCATCATCATCTGCATCAACAATAACGTCTGATCAACAGCAGCAGCAGCAACAACAACAGCAACTACCACAACCTGTGGTTTTCAATCAAGAAACTTTACAACAAAGACTTCAAATCCTAATTGAAGGAGCTAGAGAAAGTTGGACTTATGCAATCTTTTGGCAATCATCAGTTGATAACACAGGGGTTTCATTTTTAGGTTGGGGAGATGGTTATTACAAAGGAGAAGAAGATAAATTGAAAAGAAAAACAACCCCATCTTCTTTAGCAGAACAAGAACATAGAAAAAAAGTTTTAAGAGAACTGAATTCATTGATTTCAGGGGTACCCGCTTCAGCTGATGATCCAGTTGATGAAGAAGTTACAGATACAGAATGGTTTTTTCTTGTTTCAATGACTCAATCTTTTATCAATGGTGGTGGTTTACCAGGTCAAGCTTTTTTCTCTTCATATCCTGTTTGGTTAACTGGTAATGATAGATTATTAAGTTCTACTTGTGATAGAGCTAAACAAGCTCAATTATTTGGCTTACAAACTATGGTTTGTATACCTTTAGCTAATGGTGTTGTTGAATTAGGTTCTACTGAAATCATTTTTCAAAGTTCAGATCTTATGAATAAAGTTAGGATTTTGTTTAATTTCAATAGTCCTGATAATGGGTCATGGCCAGCATCATCGTCACAACTACAACAACAGAATGATCAAGGTGAAAATGACCCTTCTTTACTTTGGATCTCTGAGCCGACGCCTGTGTTAGAGATTAAGGAATCATCATCAGTTCCACCTGTTGTTGCTGAGGTTTCTAAACCAGTTATTCAGTTTGAAAATCATAGCTCAAGTAGCCTAACTGAAAACCCTTCTAGCTCAATTGTTCATGTTCAACAACAAACACAAATCCAAACCCAAACTCAAACGTTTTTCACAAGAGAATTAAATTTTTCTGAATATGGGTTTGATGGAACTAGTACAAAGAACAGTTCACATCATCAACCATCTTCTTGCAAACCGGAATCTGGTGAGATTTTGAGCTTTGGAGACAGCAGTAAGAGAAATTCTTCTAGTGCTGTGAATGGTAATATTTTCTCTAATAATTCTCAATTTGCTCAAGATGATAAGAAAAAGAAGAAATCAGTGACTTCCAAAGGAAGTAATAATGATGAAGCAGTGTTTTCATTTACATCTGGTGTGGTCATACCTTCTTCCGGTGTTGTAAAATCTAATGGTGCTGGTGGAACAGTTGATTCTGATCATTCTGATCTTGAAGCTTCAGTCCGTGAAGCTGAAAGTAGCAGAGTTGTAGATACAGAGAAACGACCTCGGAAACGCGGGAGAAAACCCGCAAATGGTAGAGAAGAACCATTGAATCATGTTGAAGCTGAAAGACAAAGAAGAGAGAAACTTAATCAGAGATTCTATGCTTTAAGAGCAGTAGTCCCGAATGTTTCGAAAATGGATAAAGCTTCGCTTTTAGGAGATGCAATTGCTTACATTAACGAGCTTCGCACAAAGCTTCAAAATACTGAATCAGATAAAGAAGGTTTGGTTTCACAAGTTGATTCATTGAAGAAGGAATTATCGTGTAAAGACACAAGAAGTTCTTCTGTGTCAGCAGCTCCACCTGATCCAGATCTCAAGTTATTAGCTCACATTGGAAATAAATCCCCTGATGTGGATATTGATGTCAAAATTTTGGGGTGGGAAGCAATGATAAGAATTCAGTGTAATAAGAAGAATCATCCAGCTGCTAGATTAATGGCTGCCTTAAAAGAGCTTGATTTGGATGTGAATTATGCTAGTGTTTCGGTTGTGAAAGATTTAATGATCCAACAAGCTACTGTCAAGATGTCTAGTCGTTTGTACACTCAAGAACAGCTTAAATCCGCTTTAGCATCCAGAGTTGCTGATCACCGATAGGCCAAAGGCGAAGTTTTTCCAGGTGAAATTGGCGTAGAATTGGGATTCAGCTATTCTAAAGTAGTAGTAGCAATGGACAGTGGTAGTAACTACTAGCAGAAGAAAACATGAATAGTACTACTATCCTCCTGTAAGTGGTTCTACTCTTGTACTTGAAGTTGTATATAGATGAAATTGTAGATGCAAAAACCACCACCGAAATTGTGGGGTGCAGTAAGTTATTTGAATTTGTAGAGATTTTCAAGTTTCTATTGAATTAGAAATGTTAGTATAATCTATTGTTGTACGTTGTATGTTGAATGTCCTTGAATTTCTATTTTCATGAATTCAGTTTTGTTAATCAACTCTACTATATCAGGTCTTTGTTTGTTGTGTGATTGATTATGTTTTTTCTTAGGCAAGTAGAGTCTACATCTTCAATAGAGAAATTATGGCTGTACTGAATCTTATGGGTTTGATGTGTAAATCTTATTTTCCCTCTTCAGTAGTAGAAGAGGATACAAGAATGTAGTAGAAGTATGATTGGTTTCTCTAACAGAGGATACAACTAAAAATGAAAGCCAAAATGCTTACCGTTTAAGGGACACAGGGGTCAAGCCGTTAAGGGATGAATTCAACACGCATAGATTTAATGCCACACACGTCGCCCTTTACATGTTTTTATAGTGTTCTCAGAATAAATAGATAAACCGTTCTTGTGAACCCTGTACTCGTGAATCTCGTTGTAGAAACAAGTGATTGTAGAGAGTGATTCAGACAAGATTTGTCGAATTGGCTTGGACAATCTGTGCAAATAGGATGATCCTAATTTTTTGTTTTGTTGTTTTTTCTTGCTTCCTTCCCATTCACATATCAAATATCAACAAAAAAAAAAAAAAAAATGGAAATCGCCAAAGATTTTGCTACAACCTTCTTTGTGATTTTTCAAGTCCTATTTAGATTCTGCAACGTCCATTCTTGGTGACCCTTGATATGAAGCTAAACCCTACCACTGACATTGAATAAAAGCAGTCGCCCAAAGTAAAGCATGTGATGACAACAATTTAGTACTGAGCACACGCATCTACTTTGGGGTACCCAGAAAGGAACCACATGTTTTCCTACAGTTGTTTTTCGAGCAAGGGGATACAGAGGAGTCACTCCTCCCACTGAATTTAGTGTGGCCTAAAACAGCTCACCGTGGGAAGGAGTCACTCCCCCAAATCACTCACTCTCCTTTAGAATCAACTTCAATTGAAGCCGTTCTCGAAAGAGAACACTACACGCAGATACTGAGTCGTCTGCCTATGGACGACATTTAGTCTTGCGGTTCTGTATACCAGACGACATTTAGTTCAGGTACGGGGAAGACGTACTACCGGCGGCTGTAGTGCAGGTATGGGGCAAAATCAGGAAAAAGTTGGGTCGAATTATCAAGATTTGAAGAGAAACCCAATGAAAATCCAAATAAAAACAAAGTTTAGAGAGAATCAAACAAGGACGAAAAGTGGTGGTCACTCGAAGACTTTTTTTTCCGAGATGAAAACGGAATATATTATAGGGAAAAAAGTCATGTACAAAAGGAGGCTTCAAAATGATACCTCGGACCCATGAAAATGAAACAAACAGAAATTTTCTACACTTGAACAATTTCTTCCCGCGAAAAAGAACTTGATTAATGGTTTATCCCATAAACGTTCCTTTAGTTGAGCACCAAATGCACATAGTTTGGTTAACAGCTACCGTAATTTGTGATTTAGCTCTGCCTCCGAGTATCCTAGCGTTTCCGTCCTTCCAAATTCCCACATGATTGCATAAGGTAGGACATCGCAGACTTGCTTGTGCTTTTCCTTCATCTTGCAAAACTTCCAGCTCGCAAATTAGTCTATGGAAACTCTCCCGCATAACCTAGTGCAAATTTAGTGGAGAGAGGAAGCACCTCCATAGATATAGATATAGAGCTTTTTCAGAATGCAAGAAGAGAAAATGAGTAATATGCCCCAAAATTGAGTGTCATTTTTGGAATATGTCCCGAGATTCCAGTTTTTAGGAATATGCCCCAATACAACTAACGGTTTCCGTCCAAGTATGTTAGATAGTCAATTACTATACTTTGACCAGTCAAAATCCCAGAATATGAGATCTCGCGAGACGATGGAATTGACGACTTTAACCTTGGTTTAGTTGAAACTAAAATTATTTTTCCTTCTTCGGCACAACACTATCTCAGTTCTTCTTACTTATCCCATCTCCACTTCCATCCGTAGGTTTTCCAGTACTCCCTCCGTCCCACTATTAAGTGACCTGGTTCAAGTTTGCACAATTTTTAAGGCAAGCAAGGGAAAAGAATATATTTAAGCATTTTTTACAATTATACCCTTGTGGATAATAACTAGTGAAATTTTGAAATGATTTATCTCTCAAACTACACCACGGATGTTCGCAAACTTCATACCATTGAAAAGCATTTTAAAATACATATGTAACGAATATAAACATGCCTATCAAATTATGCATATTTCTTATATTTCTTATAATCAGTTAAAAGGATAATTTTAGAAATATTTCCTTGTTTAGTGATATAGGTCACTTAATAATGGGACAAAATCTAAAAGTAAATAGGTCACTTAATAGTGGGGCGGAGGAAGTATCTTTTAATTGAGATACAAATATGGGGCTTTCAAAATTAAGGTTTCCAACTAGGAATGATTATCAATTTCTCATCAAAAACACTATATGGGTCTTGTGATTCTAGTGAAATAAGACATATGCTTTCATCACTGTGACTGAAGTCTGAATCATTAGAGTAAAATCTAGGATTTATGGATGAAAAGGTACTGGAGTGTTGTTGGGCTTTCCTGAATTGGCATATGAAGAGTATTGATCGTGTTTTTGATTTCCACATCTCTTTTTTGTCTACGTTGTTGTTAACCAAATTGAAGTGTAAGTGATGAAGATCGATTACTTTTATAAGGTGGGTTTGTTTCAATTTTGAATTTGACTACAAAACCTAGTTTTAATTGTGAGATCAGTATGTTTACTTTACTTAGGGTTTTAGGTTTTGTGTATATATGTTGATTTTTTCTGTTGGTGGTACTTATATTTGATGTTGTTGAACTTTAAACTTGTTGAATCATTCCTTCAATTTTATTTTATCATGTTCATCATCTCTCTGAACATGTGTTCTTCATGATCTATTTTGGTTTATATATGATGGTTTTTAATATCTTTTTCGTAGATCATTGCAATACAACAAATCAATGGAATCACTCTTAATTTATGATTTGTTTAAACTTCTTTAAATCTTAGTTTTTAATCGAATTAAATCATTATGAAGAACACCATTTCCATAACAAGAAAGTTGCGGTTTATTGAAGGATAAACCTGTCTTTTTGTTACACGTGTAATCCTACCTGTGTACGGTATTTGACAAATTAACTGAAAGTTATAGAAGGATAAATCTGTCTATTTGTCACAGTGTAATCCCACCTGTGTGCGATATTTGACAAATTAACTGGGTTAGATGAAAAGTTGGACCGCGGGAGCATTATCCCCAAAAACTGGAATTTCCAGACATATTGATGACACTAGATTTTGAGGCATATCCCCAATTTTCTTGCAGGTTTCAGCTTGTCGCTAAAAGACTTGGTGAGTATTTTTTATTCATACTAGGTCTCAACCCGTGCCGTAACGACATGGGCAAGGATATATGTTTCAAATGTATCCATCGATTCATACATGTCGTAATTGTCTGACAAGAATCGAACCGATCGATCTAGGTCTAAATGTTTTGAGGAGTTGGTTAATAAACATGTCCTTATCCTCGAATCTTTTAATATTGTGTATGTAAGTCATACAACCCTTTGGGACAAACATAGTTAATTGTTAGAACAAATCCTATGGGCAGTAGAACATTACTTCGTTCACTACTTCAAAAAAATATCATCAAAGGTCATTCACCAAACTTGTAACAAAACTAAAAACACCTAAAATTACTTTAAAATCAATTAGATTAATCTTGCAAAATCTGTTAGTATTAGAATTTAAGTTTTCTCTTTGATATAAATTGTTTGGTTCCCAATTTACATAGATTTGTATTTATTCATTTTCCTAAAATTTATAATAATATTTAATTCTTAGTCAATTTGTTTTCTTGTCTCTTTACCTATTATCATAAAATATTTCTCAAGCATGCATAATTACACGAAGTTGGGGAGAAATGATAAAAACAGAAATCATGACAAAAAAGGGGAATAAAGAGAGATGTGAGAAACTGAATCGATTACAATTAATTCACGAGTAGCCTTGCATAATCCCATGAAGTATGGGAGAAATAACGACAGAAACCATGACAAAAAAGGGGAATAAAGAGAGATGTGAGAAACTGAACCGATTAAAATTAATTCGCGTGTAGCCTTGTGTTTGGTCAATTTTTTTTTACATGTTTCACTTTTCTTCCTGACCCTACAAGAAAAATCTTAAAATCACAACATCTTCTTTTGTGGAAAAATCTGGCCTTTAAAAATTGTTTCAATTTTAAAAAATTAAAAAAAAAAATTTGAAAACTAAAATCAAATTAAAAAAAAACAAAGAAAAATTAACCAAGGGTGACTAAATAATTTCCCTATCTTAGGACACCTTTTCTCACCCTACTACCACTACTTCTTCCACTACCACATTATCGACACCACTCCAGCAGTCTCACCAATACCTACCACCATTAACTCCATCGCCGATCCACCACCACCACCAACCATCAAAACTACTATTAGTGCTTAATTTACCTATCTTAGGACCCCTTTTCTCACCCTACTACCACTTCTTCTTCCAGCACCACATTATCGTCACCACTCCACTAGTCTCACGAATATTCACCACCATTATCCCCACCACTGCCCACCATCACAACCACAATTAATGCTTACTGATATGGTTAATATCAAATAAATGTATTATGTATCAACAAAAATATATTCATTTGATTAATTAAAGAAACATTTATTATGAATATCAATTGAACATTTATTATTAAATTTTAATTAAACGTGATCATTTAAAGCGGTAGATTTATGTCCTGTAAGTATAATTTTGATCGTTTTTATCTAGCCTAACTTGTCCAAACTTTGTTTTGTATTCTGGAAATGTAATCAATTT